>NW_011335892.1:261379-263932 GCF_000735185.1 Notothenia coriiceps | reverse complement strand
TTAGCTAAGCATTCTGTAGCTAACGCCGGTCACTCACAAGATAGCTTGCCAAGTTCTCCACTGCCTATCCCCTGTGTGCCTTGGCAGCTCAATTTCTCTCCGATGGCCGCTATTTCTTCTAATCCTTGGCTGCTCCTGGTCTCTTGGACGCCTAGAAGGCTCATAATTATAAGGTTGTGGTCCGTCATATGCATTTGAATATTCATGTTCATCTTCTTCTGTGTTTTCTGTGTCGAAACTAGCATTGGGATCCATGTTTATTAATACGTTACACCGGCCGCTCTCCCCCTTGTTTCCCCCATGTTACGTCACACGCGGGAGGTCACGTGCCGAGGCTTTTTTATGCGGAAGTGAACATTTCTTACAAAAACAACGCCAGATGTCACTGTAATGTATATTTCTGTATATTTTTTTGAAAATCTAGTGTATTCATCATTTTCCTACACATTTATTCACAGGTGTCTTTAACCTGGAAGTTGCTCTTTAAAGGTGGGGTAGGTAATTTCGGAGAAACCAGCTCAAGTGCGCTAGAATTTGAAAATACAGAGCCGGAAGAAATCTGCTACTTCCTTACAGAGCCCCTCCTCCAACACACACGAACCCGCACATGACCAATGAGGGCACGAGATAAGTTTGTGCACAGATGGAAGGCTTACAGGCAGGTAGACCATCCAGTTATTTTAGCCAGGCCGGCTAAAATGATTGGTCTTGCTTTTTACAGTACTACGGCTTCCACAGATGAAATATTTGTATGGATTTTTTGTCAAAGCACTTAAGATATTCATTGCTATTGGGATGTTAAGAGCATTACATTTCTTAACTCAGTTTTACAGACTGTTGTATAATGTTGCAAACCTTTTTTGATTGTTGGTGTGTCATGAATTGAGTTTAGATAAATACAATATCTTAAAAGATAGTTTCGGGTTGTTTTCCATATTCTCCATGTCTTGTGATCCAGGGACTCCCAATCCATACCAATGATTATGAGTACACCGAACTAATAAGACACATCTCTTCTTTTATTGGATTTTAGTCCAGCTTTAATTATAATGTATGTTCAGCTTTTTTAATTTTAAATATCACTTTTTCTTTCAATAGCCTCCATGTTGTTTGACCGATTGACTGCCAATCCACACCAACTATATCACTACACTGTGGTCAGTTCTTTATGACACACAACTTATAATTGGAGTTTAAGGTTTCTGCTTTATAATGTTTTAATACAATTCAGCTCTTTTATTTTTCTGAATTGAAGTCTCACATTGTTTTAATAGCTTCTGTCATGCCCAATACCTTCAAATCAATACAGCATTATTTTTACTAAACTAGACAAGAAGGGCATAACTGTTTTATTAGATTTGAGTTAATCTCCTATCAAATATGAATTTTCATTATGAATAAGCATTTCCTGTTATTGAAAACTCTTGGTTCTTTTAATATAACTTCCATATCATGTGATTGTATGAATTCAAATCAATGCAGGATTATATTATATACTGAACAAGTATGACACCCTTTTTCTATTGATGTTAGTGCTTTTGCTATTTCATTAGAATATTGTTATTCAGCTATTTCTTTTTAGAAAAGTGCATCCAAATTCACCTTTGGAGAGTACGCTGGCTAAATCTGATGAAATGGCATCCGCACTGAAAAGTCTGTATAATCGAAAATCTGAAAATTCACTTTTTCCTGCTCTTTTGGTCAGCAAACATAATTTAGCCTCATACACCAAATATTAGGATCTAATGGCGCATTTCCACTGCAGCGGGTAGCCCCGTTTAAGCGTCCTCAAGCGGCCAGGCCAGTATTTGGTGGCCTTTCCATATAGCGTAGCACCGGCTAGCGGGTACTTTTTCCCTCTTTTTCCGGCCCCATAAAATCGTGGTTCTATCAGGCCAGGGCCAGGGCTGAACTAGTGACGTCAACACTCTCGACTGCTGATTGGTCAGAGAGAATCGTCACAAGATTGTGCGCGAGATCATCCCTAGCGTCGCATATATATTTAGAAGCAAGCTTGCAGCATTTTTATACACAGCATTTTTGTAAACGGAGGAGCTACAAAAAAGGCAACGTCAAAGAAAAGCACACCGTGGTCGACCAAGGAGGTGACGACGTTCCTACACCTCATTGGCCAAAAAAAAAAGCCGATCGCCCCGCCTACACTGCGTTGCTACCCCAGGTCCTAAACTGTAATGGAAATGCGCCACGGCCTCGGACGGCCAGCGAGGCAGCCCGAGGCCTGAGCGAGGACACTTAGGGACGCTTAAACGGGTCTACCCCGCTGCAGTGGAAATGTGCCATTAACCAGCTCCCTGCAATCCCTGGCTAGCTCCATGCTATCAATCAACGCTCGCCTTCAGTCCATGGAAAATGTTTCTGCCGGAGCTTCAACCTCATCCGCGATTACGGCAGTGTTTCCTGCCGAGTCAGGTTTTCCACATCCAGTAGTAGTTCCCTCTCATTTCCTGGCTTCTGCCCTTCCAGCTCCTCCTTCAGATCCCGTGTTTGTAGACAATCTCCCGTCAGAGCTCTCCCAAGGCGTCAAGTGCAGGC
>NW_011335892.1:257465-261339 GCF_000735185.1 Notothenia coriiceps | reverse complement strand
TCACACACACACACACACACACACACACACACACACACACACACACACACACACACACACACACACAGCTAATCAAGAGGGTGTCTGGGACAGCGTTCATGAAAACTGGGCGACAGGAAGTCACAGCCATGTCACAGGAAATAGGATGTGTCTTTTGCAGTAGCCCTCCGATTAGAGGCAGCAGATTGAGCTGTCCCTTCGCATTACACACACTCACACATACAGAAAACACATGTGCGCACACACACATGGACACTCACTCACACACATATAGGTGGAAGGGGCAGGAGTTACAACATGAGCCCAAACACACCAACAAAACACATCAAACACACAAACAAACAAGTTGTGTGTTATTGTCCTCGGTGGAGGGGACTTCCTGTTCTCCATTTGTTTTAGAGCAATGAAGGAAAGCTCCCGGAGATAGTGGGTGACTATTTCCTCCTGTTATGACTACCACTGCAGGACAACAATTGAGTGAAACACAAACACATTCACACACAGAATACTGTACACACACACATTACTGCTGTGTTGATACTGTAGAGCGAGACAGAAGTTGACATGTCAAGCTGTGCGACATTTCTAAAGTGTGTCCCACTTATTTCAATCACCAGCTGCCTTTACATCAGATTGCATTATTTAGATCACAAGTTGTTTTTATCTTCCACTACTGATTCAGTCTAAATGAAATACATATTGCACATTTCACAGCATGAGGCAATGTGATATAAGAACAGCACCTTCTGACTTGTTATCATTCTGTTTTAAACTCATCCAGTTTTTGCCATGATGAGACATCTGTCATTACCGTTTGTATTTGTTTACTACGCTTTATGAACTACGTGGGTATATATGGCAATAGTAATACAAGTAATACTGTTAATTAAGGTGCCAATAGCCAGGATTTGTACACTGTTTGCAGGATTCTCATTTTAGAAAAGCACAGAGTGCCAATCACATTCGGTAAAAGTCCTCTGCCAATTATTTATTATCATGAGCAAATTACCCATGGGCCAAAATGTTAATTTGTCAAACAATGTCTTCACTTGTGTCTCTTCTTGCTCATTTTAAAACGTATTCAACTTGCCTTTACCCAAGTCAGAACTGTCTGGATTCAATACGTGGACATTTGCATTCAATCCAGTCTTCTCACTGGCTTTGCAGGAAGTCATGCTTCATCTAAAATCTGCTTTTCAGTGCCCTATCTGTGGGGTGAATCAAGTCGAGTGAAACACATCTAAAGGTAGGGACACAAAAAGCTGACTCCAAAGAACTCACACAGACGGACCCCCGACTGTTGTGTCACCTCACTTCTCTGCGTGTTGGCCATGTGTCGCACTGGAACACACCGCAAAGACTTCAGCCAAAGAAGCACGTACGAACTGCGCATGCGTGAGTGGCAATAACTCTCCTTACCAGCAGGCGGCGGTAGTGTGTATTCGTCATTCAAAAGAGGCAACAACCGGAAGACAGGCCGTTTCTCAATCTCGAGGAAACTGGCTTCCAAGCCAATATTTCAAGGATGCTACGTCATCGAGTGCCGCCGAAGGACTGTTCCAATCTCCAGCATACTTGGAATTCAACCGAGGCCACGTCCTTGGTTTGGGGGTAATTTCGAGGCTGCGCATGGGTAGACGTTGCGTCCTTCAAATCCCCACAATGCTTTGCGCACGGACCAATTTCAAAAACCCTTGCGGAGAATGGCTGAACCGACGCAGCGCACATTTAAATGTAAGTATGTAGTGGCGTAGAACATGTGTTGGTAAATATGTTACTTTCTTACATTTGTTATCACCAAAAATGTGTTCCGTGAAAGTAAAGCAAGTTCATAATTAGATAGACATCGTGAGGTATTTATTTTCTGTACAGTTTATGTTGAAACCGTTAGAGAGAGTGGCACACTTGTTAGCCTGTTCCATTCTTCTTCGTTTTCCGAGGCCATGGCTTGGAAGCATACTTGCTTCGTTTCTGAAGGAAATTACTTGGAAGTACGCGACTACCAAGCCAGCATCCTCGAGATTGAGAAACGGCCAGTTGTTCAGCTTTATAATTCTGAACGTCACCAAGCACTCCGTCCCAGCTGTGTGTATGCGTCACTCTTTAGTGTCCCCTGGTCTCCCAGCTGTGTGCGTCACTCTTTAGTGTCCCCTGGTCTCCAAGCCGTGTNAGAGTGTTGACGTCACTAGTTCAGCCCTGGCCCTGGCCTGATAGAACCACGATTTTATGGGGCCGGAAAAAGAGGGAAAAAGTACCCGCTAGCCGGAGCACCGGCTAGCGGGTACTTTTTCCCTCTTTTTCCGGCCCCATAAAATCGTGGTTCTATCAGGCCAGGGCCAGGGCTGAACTAGTGACGTCAACACTCTCGACTGCTGATTGGTCAGAGAGAATCGTCACAAGATCCCGCGCGAGATCATCCCTAGCGTCGCATATATATTTAGAAGCAAGCTTGCAGCATTTTTATACACAGCATTTTTGTAAACGGAGGAGCTACAAAAAAGGCAACGTCAAAGAAAAGCACACCGTGGTCGACCAAGGAGGTGACGACGTTCCTACATCTCATTGGGGATGATAAAATCCAGCGGGAGCTCGACGGAGCTCGACGGAACAACTCGAAATGTGAAAGTGTTCCAGGGTGTCTCTGCACAGATGTCCCGCCTACACTGCGTTGCTACCCCAGGTCCTAAACTGTAATGGAAATGCGCCACAGCCTCGGACGGCCAGCGAGGCAGCCCGAGGCCTGAGCGAGGACGCTTAGGGACACTTAAACGGGGCTACAGTGGAAATGTGCAGTGGAAATGTGCTGCAGTGGAAATGTGCCATAAGTAGTAATGGTACCTTGTTACTTGGGTTCCTGGTGCTGACTATGTTTGCACATCATCCATTTTTAACTCTACACTGGTTTTTAACTGAACCCTGTGTTGTTTCTTTGTTGACATATTTTCTGATTCTGGTTGTCAAAACTAACCACCATGAAATAGTGTTGTGATTATTAGCTCATAAAACGCTGCCTGTTAAAGACAAACAGTGATACCTGCGTGCTCCAGCAGAAATCGGAGAAATCTCCATTCCTCATTGCGGCAGTCACCAGCTCTTGATAACGGAGACGATGACCCGGATAGCAACAGAAAGCTTCCATCTTAACTTTATAGCCCCATTGCATACTATCCCATACCGGCAGGCGTGGCGTTTTTGGGTCTTGATCTAAATGCTTTTAAAAAGTCCATTCTTAGGTATTAAAATAGCAGCTCAGGTGCGTACTTGGACCGAAAACAGAGACGTGAATCTGTTTAAAAAGTGTTTTGGAAAACCCCCTGCTGCTCCAGTGTCTAGCAGGATATGTTGTGAGACCTCAGAGGAAACTATTTTCTTCGTGACAGCGTCTGGGTAGTGTCCCTGAAAGAAAAAGCAGCAACTGGATTTATGGGCGCGAGGTAGCAACAGTAACCAAGTGTCGAGGCTTGTTTGGAGGATCCACATGTTCAAGGTTCGCTCGTTTTTGGTGTTGACGCGCAGTAGTGGGAAAGAAAGGAAAGGAACTCTTCGTAGGTGAGTTTTGGGTACTAAAAGGTAATTGGTAACATGTGGTGATTCGAGCTGGACCAGAGGAAGAACTTAAGGAAAAAGTCAAACTTCAACGATCATGAGTCGCTGTGGCCATTGTTATGTCGTGTGAAAGGTGTAGTCACGTGTTTTTGTGCTCTTCAAAAAGTGCTGTGCCAGTACGGTGTCAGCCCGGGTT
The DNA here is from genome assembly GCF_000735185.1 of Notothenia coriiceps. Classification (NCBI taxonomy): domain Eukaryota; kingdom Metazoa; phylum Chordata; class Actinopteri; order Perciformes; family Nototheniidae; genus Notothenia; species Notothenia coriiceps. Next base: position 257,597 of record NW_011335892.1, on the reverse strand, counting down.
GGACACGCTCGGTATGGGATTCATTGATTGACAAGATTACTGGAGCTGCCAGGATTGAAACATTTGAGTTCAGTGTCGAGTCGATTTGTCCGTGGCGTGGACAGAGAGGACTGTGCGCGCCGCGCGCGCTAT
>NW_011335892.1:236007-257420 GCF_000735185.1 Notothenia coriiceps | reverse complement strand
CAGAGAGAGAGACACACATGCACACACAGAGTGACACACACACACACACACACACACACACACACACACACACACACACACACACACACACACACACACACACACACACACACACACACACACACACACACACACACACACACACACACACACTCAGCGCACCGTAGCAGCCTGACAGTCCTCCCTCTCCTACCGACTGTAGAGAACGCACCTTCAGCCATTCATCAGTGTCACCCTGTCGCCGTCGGTTACAGCCTGGGGCCCGTCGCGTCTTCATTACGGTCCGAATAAATCTGAAATAAAACCACAGATGATTTATTAGCTTCCGATGGCGTCGCGCTGGTTAGCATGGTCTGCCGCCACTCGGGCCTAGAGAGACAGTCCTCAGAGTTGAGCAGCAGAAATCCGATGTGACAGGGAGACGTTTGTGTGATGATATCAGTCTGTGATCACAAGTTCTGCCTGATGAGAGGAGGAGGGCATCCGGGAAACTGTCACACACCAGCAGCGTTTATTTGCTGCATGTACAGTGGGATATGTTGTCAGTAATGCTCAGACCACAAGGTGCCTTTCAGAGGGAACAGAGCTTTCGATGAATATCTTGGCCTGTGTTTATGCCTAGACACCCATCAGTTTTTTCTTTTTCTTTTTTAGAAATGACTGATTGATATCCTGTTTATTAATGGATTAATTTAACATTTGAACAGGGAAACGTGTAAGAAGTTGCTACTTGCTAATGCTTAAAAAACAGATTTATCTCATGATCCCAAAATTGAATTAAAAAAATAGTTGTTTAGATCCAAAGATATTTCTCGCATTCAGACGGCTCTCATATCAATTTAGCTTGACTTAGCCTGCTAGTTTTCTTCATTTGATGTTAGCAAAGAGTAAAACTTACGGAGCTAACTTACTGACGGAGCGCTATAGTGCATAACTCGTGGCTCAGCCCACTCTCTGCAGTCTGCTTACAAATGACACGACTTTGCAAAGGCGTGCAATAGATACGCAGAAGTCCGATTTTGTGTGCATATGATACTCCCACGTTACGTTTGTTATGAACGTGTCTTAAATGCGTTTATTTTCTACATATCTTTGCCATTTATTTAACCCTAACCCTAACATATATCCCAATAAGCTGCTGTGTCTATTATTGCACCGCAAACATTAAAACTTTCATTGGAACGGCGATCAAACCTGAAGCCACAGAGCAATATCAGCGTATCACGCAAAATCGGACTTCTGCGTATCTATTGCACGCCTTTGCAAAGTCGTGTCATTTGTACGCAGACTGTGAGAGTGTGTTGCGTGGCTGGTAACTCAAACCTTAATTCTAAATAAAGGCAGATTATTACAGATCAGATAATTAAATCAAAAGTTATTTGAAAAAGCGGTTCAAATATACAAAAAGTGAAAGCATTTTTTTGCTAAGTTAAGTAAAAACATGTAAATCCAAAATATCCAACCACATTGCGGCCACAATAATCTTCTTGTGCATCTTTTCAACAGACTTTTTGTTGTACTCCTCTTTATTATATTTAAGTATGCATGGGATTGAGTGTGGAAAGTAGCTGCTATTAATTGCCACAGTTATTTATAGTATAAAGTGTATGTCACATAATCACTTGTTCTGTCCTGTATCGTGGCTTGTGTCCAGCTAAAAGACAAAAGGTTAGTATTTTGACTGATATTTGTGTTGTGCGCAGTGGAGCCTCTAACCCTGGATCAGTCCCAGAATGGCCATTTCATCTGCGGCCAGTCCAGATGACAGAGCTCCTGCTGACTCCAGGCCAGTTCAGCTGGGAGAGACACAGCTGAGACCTGCAGGTGTCACATTGTCCTGGTTGTCACTAACCCAATTACACCTGGATCGCCAGGGACTCACTTGCTCCAGTGTGCAACGTGAGAGCACAGACACATAAACACACGGCATACATGGGGAAGGCATCCATGTGCAGAGTGTGGGGAAAGATGAGGTAAGCCTACACCTGACATCCAGGAAATTAATGTATTACGTGTCGTTAATTAATTATGCATTAGAAAAAAGGCAAATAGAATAGATGATGTCAAGAGGAAGAGACGTTAAGGAAGCGTAGATTTTTTGTAATACCCTTCCAACCTCCTCTATATCTTCATCCGTCCTTTACGTCATTGTTCTTCTCTTTCTACCGTTGCTCTTTTACCTTCAGCTCCAACCAAACCTTCTGGCAGTCACTCTCCTGCACTCTCTGGTCTAATGGTGTGTGTGTGTGTGTGTGTGTGTGTGTGTGTGTGTGTGTGTGTGTGTGTGTGTGTGTGTGTGTGTGTGTGTGTGTGTGTGTGTGTGTATACATGTGTGTGCGCACGCTCTAATGGTGTTTAATGCCCAGACTAATGGTTTCAGCAGGGAATCCTTGTGCGGAGCTTGAGTCCAGGCTCGGGCTGATCGCTGGCAGGACCATCCCTCATCCTGATACCGCATGGAGGTGAGAGCCAGGGGAACACGCACACACACATTCATGCACACACACACTCTCACACAAACTGTCTCTGCTTCTCTCCAGCTTGCTTGCTCACACTCTCAGACTTGCTTCCTTTGTTTGCCTTTCATTCTGAACCTGCATCTATTGCTTCCTCTTCCTTTTACACTCTTTTTCAAATCGCTCAATCTATTCTATGTTCAGAAGATATTATTATATTTTAATCGTTCTTAATTATTAGTTTTTGACACGACAAAAATGAGAGCTAAATCAAATACACATCACACCAACACACCTTTCAGTAAAATTAGCTGAAAATTGTCATTGCTTTGGTTTGCTTTTTTCCAGCACCTATCCTTTAGGATATTACAATTTATATCGTTAGCCTAATAATAATAATAATAATAATATATAATAATTAATCATTGGGGATGGATGAAACCCTCTTTAATGGTCACACCTACAGAGCACAGCACACACAGGGAAATGTGTTCTCTGCTTTTAACCCATCCTAGTACCAGGAGTCTAGTACTAGGAGCAGAGGGCAGCTATTGTAGCATAATTGCCTCAGTCATATAACTTACTATTACAGTATAAATAAAAAATTCTTACATGTTTGCTTAAAACCTTAAAATATGACTTAGGCAATTATGCTATGAGGCAAACGATATGTGGCACTAATTTGATTTCACTTGGTAATGTGTTCCAGAGTTGCAGCCTTTTTTGGAAATAGCTGATGTTCAAATCAGGATCAACGTTATGATATTTTACTTTCACCATGAGCCTAGTTACTCTTCTAATAAGTATGTGTAGCTAGAGCCTGATATAACTTAGTCCCTCTGCTCTCATCAGTGAGAAACACAGAACTTTGTTAACAAGAGCATGGCTTTATTATTTTGTCGTTTACACACAATATGTATTCATCCACATTTGAAAATACTTCTTATCAAATACACTGTTAACTTTTGAGCAAAAAAACAATTCCCCGCAGTTTTATGAGATTATTTCGTTTTTTTCATAGTATAGAGTTTAAGGATTTACATTAGGGACACGAGAGTCACAGACAGGATAGTTAATTCTGACGATGACAATCTTTTCATGACATGTGCAAAATATAATATAATAATATTGAATAAAACAAGAATTTTTTGTATATACTGTATCTTGGAAAAATGTATGCTTAATATTGCTCATATTGTTTACTTATTTCACGACACTACAAACACTGATTAATACAAAGAAAAACATGACTCCATAACCCTCGCCCAAAGTATACCTGCAGAGAACTAGAGAAATGTCCTGGTTGAAAAATAAGCCTCAAGGTTGCTTGCTTGTAAGATTAAGGGTTGCTTTAGACCTCGGGGACTTGGATCACATGACCTCAGCTGGCAGGTGGAGAGGGCTAAAGATCCTTTTAGATGCTGGAGCTGAAGTACAGAAGAAGCTTTTGGCTTGGCAAGTGTGATTCCTTGTGTGTGCGTGAGGGAGTGAAGAAGATACATTTGGAGGCGAGCTGAATCAGATTAGGAGAAAGGGTTAGTGTGGCTGGTGTATACAGAAGAGGGATTGGAGGGGTCATAGCTTGTGGGAAAGAGGAAAAACAGCGAGGCTAAAGGTGATAAGATCAAAACAGTAAGGCTGCACAGAATGGATTGAAAAGGAAAGGTTAGGGGAAAGGAGCAAGATGAGGGAGTGCGGAGGGGAGTGCAATGGAAAGATATACGGTGGTGCTGGAGTTTGGGGACAGGGGGAATAGGAGTGGGAGGGTTGGGCCAAGATAAAACAGGAGGCGGTGGAGTACAAGGGAGGCAAGACTGGTGAGGAAGCAAAAAGGTAAGGTGTGTTGTTGGGGGCGAGAGAAGGGCAGAAGGTAATGGACTGCAGGGGGAGGAAGTGAGGGGAAGGTAGGGGGTATATTGGTATGTGTGTGTGTGTGTGTGTGTGTGTGTGTAGGGGTGTATACGGTATGGGGGTACGCTGGAGCAGGGCAGTGGGGCTAGGGGGGTGTGTCAGTACAGATGCTCTGTGACCGGGTGTCACAACTCGGGCCAGGAAGCTGAATCCAGCGATTAATCACCGGGCCCCTCCGCTTGTAATCAAACGGGCTCTGGCCATGATGTATGAGCCATGTCACAATTACTGACTCACACTCGCACGCTTGCACACACACACACTGCACTCAGAGTTGATCATGTGCACACATGTATGAGGATGAATACACACACACCCACACACTGCACGTTGAACAACCTCTGGCGGCTCACTGGGATTATGGCTGTCTTCCAAAAGGCCACTAGGGCAGACTTCAAAGACACAAACATAAACATCCTACAAAGCCAACACATTATAATCTTAGTCAGCAACACAGGGGGAGCAGAGGAGAGACTGTCAGCATGGAGAAAGAGAGGAAGAGGAACAAATAGAGAAAGAAAGTGAAGAAGTGAGTCAATGTGAGTTCAAGACTAATGAGGAAGACAGATATACTGAATAATGGGAGTAGAAGAAAGAAGGATGAAAAGATAGGAGAAGTAAGGAAGACTGGAAGTGGGAGTGAGGGCGAGAGAGGCTGTACATGAACGAATCAGGTGAGAGATAATGAGAGAGAGAGAGGGGAGGAAGTGAGGACCGAGGAGGGGATGAAGAGGTGAATCCGTGGGGATGAGGGTAAAGCTCTTGGTCAGCGGTTTCCACAGCGATGGTGGACAGGCCAGCTGACAGGATGAATAATTTAGGACGAGGTGTGGACATCGATCCCACAATGCACTTCTGCCTGACCACATTGTCCCAAGCAGACACACTGGATGTACGCACGCATACACACAAATCATCCTCAGCAGATCCTCAGATCAGAGCTGACCTCTATCAGGCCGACATCCAGACAAATGATTGCTCTGTTGCACACCTTGCCTTAGACACCAACATTCAAAAAGGTTATTTGAGCAGAGATGGAAGAAGTACTCACATCTTGTACTGAAGTAAAAGTAGAACTACCAGAGAGTAGGTTCAAAATCTTACTCAAGTAAAAGTACTTGCATTAATATATACTTAAACTACCAAAAGTAAAGTACTCAATATGCAGATTGGCCCATTTCAAAACGATTTACCGTATATCATATGTTTTGATTATTAATATGTTTTTCAGAGCTGGTAAAGGTGGAACTAATTTTTTGTATTTTATTTACTGCTGGGTAGTTTGTGAATTTAGTCCGGCGGATAAAGTATTATTTAAGTCTTGATTATGTTTTATATCATTAATCTATATGTGCAAAGCAACTAAAGATATTAAATACATGTAGTGGAGTAGAAATACAATATTTACCTCTGAACAGTAGTGGGATAAAAGTACAAAATAACAGTAAATTGAGATACTAATGTAAAGTACAAGTACTTGAAAATTCTACTTAAGTACAGTACTTAAATTAACTTAGTTACTTTACACCCCTCGATTTGAATTGGCTTTTTTTTTTGTAAAGATTTGATAACACATTTAAATCATTTGAAATTAGATGAAATCCAGGTTTTAAGTATAGTTATAATGTTAAAACATACATCAATATGTAGATATTTAAGATATAAGGTAACACATAATCTAACCACACACACACACACACACACACACACACACACACACACACACACACACACACACACACACACACACACACACACACATACATACATTCTATTTTCTGTCCTGTGCTGACAGACACTGATGGCTGTGAATGCTGCTGGCTTTCAGTAGCCTCCTCTGCGTAAAGTCCTTCCTGTTTGAGACACAGACTTCCTGTCTATTGCAACATGATACTTCCTGGTTGAGTCAAATGTCTTTGACCCCACCGGCCTGCCGTCCAAACCAAACAGAGCCACTTCCACCCTCACTTCTCCTGTAGGAAAAAAGATAATGGACATATAGAGGGAGCACATGTTGTATTCTTCGTTTAATTGCAAAATCTCTCACTGGGCAAATCTGCACAATGGAATGGCTAATGTGAATATTTTATGAGTTTATTACTTTGACGGGGTTTATTTTCAACACGGAATATGATGAACATCCGCTTGAGTTGCAGCCTTACATTTTTTTTGTAACATTCCCTCAGCCTCTGGCACAACACAAGACCATTTTTAACCCTGTGGAACAATGTTTCTCCCAAATCTCTCCGGCTTTGCAGGCACCTCTCCTCTTCATTCATCACACAGCCTGAACGAGTGACCGGGGAATGACCTCGCCTGCGCGCAGATACACACACGTTAACACAAACACACACACACGAACGCACACAACCCTATACACACACAAATCCACAAACACGGTATCAGCTCACACAAAAGCATGATTCATTAATCACAAACGATGGATACCTTGGAACACATGCTCAAACACGCGTGTGCCTACACACACACACAAGCGTACACACACACACCTAAATGCACGCACACTCACACGCAGCGGTTTCTATCACATCCGTTACAGATGGGTTCTCCTCCTCCTCAGTCCTAAATGAATATAAATATGTCTGTTTGACATCATTCATCTGCCAGAGAGGAACACATTTACCACATCCAGCCAAGAGAGGCAGTGTTACTCTGCTTTGCTGGGGAAGGATGCAGATGTAGAAGAGAAACTGAAGAGAAAAGAGGAAAGGCAAATGGAAGCAGGGATGAAAAACACTTGCAGAGATAAGAATGATCTAATAACATTTAAAAAGTAGTATATTTGGCTTAAGAGACTAATTTAGTTTCCCTTTTTCTTTCTTTCACATGCATACATACATGCCGCGAGACAATATTCCCTCTCTTTTTAAATACACTTTATTCTGCCTCTGTCGTCCCCTAATCAAATCTGATCCTATCTCTCCTCTCTTGACAGGTTGCATTCACAATAAAGCATTTGAAAGCCCATTAGCTCCACTTTCCAGTGGCGCGAAGCCAACGGCAATCCGATATCATCAGTAACAGTCCACCAGAAGATGACGGCCAGACGACAAGTGAGATGTGGACGGGCTAAAGGAGCTGAGAGAAGTAAGAGATATCGGTGATGGGAACAAATTGGAACAAAATGGCGGGTGATATGCCGCGGAGAGATGCTTAGGGAGATGTCATACAGGCCAGTGGCGAGAATTTACAAAAGAAAGTATATCATCCTTTGGTGTCTTAGAAAATGATCGCAGGGAATTTATGTTTTTGGAATTGAAAAAGAAAGAAATACACCTGTTGAGAGCCGCTCATAATGAGATGTAAAGATGTTTAAGGTCATGTAAAGATCCTCTCAGTTATCTCCCTTAACCATTATAGTTCATCAGACTTGACCTGTGTCTTCAGTCACGATGTCTTCCTAATGCAGTGTTCTCCGAGCCCTGAGGGAGGCGACAGTGGTTTCAAAGTGAGCCGGCTCCTGCTGCAATCTGTGCTCCATATGTCATTAAGCCCATTAGGGAAACACTAGGTTAACATTACAGCTAGAGCACCACCCTTTGCTATGGAAGCAGCCGCGGGTCGACATAAAGACGGCGCCTCACTTCGTCTATCGTTTTCGCCGACCGCTGTATTAACAAGACATTGTCTTTTTCTCACCACTACGCTTTCTGAACTGCATCCTCCATTTCCTCGCCTTCAGTCATTTCTCTTTCACGCAGCCCTTTTTATGCTTTTCGTTTCACCTTCACTGGGCGTACAATGCGCCACTGGGGGCAGTAGAAGAAAGAATGTCGGCTTTTTTGGAAAGCATTAAAGCAGCACTGTCTGTCAGCGTGGAGTAATGACGTCCAATGTAAATGTCCTTCCTCATGCTGTCTTAGAACATCTGCTCGTTCTCTTTACTGTATAAAAATGCATATGATATTGTACGGAAACATTATAAGTGTGTTAAAAACTGCGAAATTGAATGTGGCAGAACTAGTTGGGACAAAAAAATGACCAATCTCACACCAGGAAAGCAGGAACCCAATACTGCATGTTCACCTAGAGGTCAGGTGGAGGTCAGCCTGGAGTGTCATGCCTCAACTCGACTCCCCCTTCTTCCACTCCCTCCTCCACCTCTTTCCCCATTCCTGTGACAAAGGGAGCCAGTTCGGTTGCCAGGGAAACAGGCTTTTTCCATGGCGATGTAGGAACACGTGGGAAGGGCAGGGCGGCTTTGTTTCGCCAGCGTGATGAAGAATTCTCCCCATGCATGTTTAATCGGCAGACTTATGGTCCCTAACCCAATAGCCGAGCCCATCTACCACAGCCTGATTATGTTCAATGGAGCTTCTGACACCCTCATTTTGCCAGTTTTATCACGCTGTGCAGCTCCCTCCGCAGGCACCTTAGCTATTGTTGCACGGCGTTCCTGACGAGTACAGCTGAGACCACAGATAGTCAGACCAAACAAGGAAGGTACGCATGGGTCTCTTTAGCATTAACCAAAATACGCCTGACCAAATAAACACACAATGCATACTAACACTCTGAAACATACATAAGACCAGGCACACAATCCTCATTGTTTTTACCCCAGTATCTCGGCACCCACCCACCACTGTTTGGCTTAGCAAAGTGGGGGGAAAAAAATGGCAGATCACCATAGCAACGGGTGTGTGCCGTTCTGCTACAGCTGTGATGTATGTGGTGACACTTTTGACCCGCTAGTGAACTCTATAATGCAGAGTGTGGAGAGTGTTTTCTTGCATATCCCAAAACGATAGTGTACTGTTAGCTCCATATTAACCAATCAGACAAATTAAAGGATGTATGCCTTTGTCCCCATACCAAAATGCAATCTGTGACAAATACTTGTATAACAGGGAACATTTGGTTTTGCGATAAGGGCAATTCTTAATAGACTTTGTAGATTACAATGTAAACATGCACCTTCAAGTCACTGTATACATTTCAAATTGTCTTCTTGTGTCAAATATTCAGAAAGGAGTCTAAGGTTGACATCAGATACAGATCTGCAACATTCACTGTCTTTACCTGAAAGGCAAAGGCAGTCTGTTTTGGAGGATTCAAGGTTTGTTTGGCCCTCGCGCTTTTGTTTCCGACTCACATCACAGTTATGTATGCCCTTTATTTTCACACAACAAAACACTTCTTCAGAATGTTTTTGTGGCACGCCATTTCCACTGACATTTACAAATCATGCACACTACATACATAGAAAAGCCCAGATGTGACAATGAACACTCAGTGCCAAATATAGTCTTCACATACACACATAAGGGATCACACACAGTATTGTTGTGTGATGAGACACAGAAAAGTGACGTATGCATGCGTGCCTCTTCAACCACCACCATCACATATACACGAGTCACTGCCACTGCTAAATCACAACACACAATAACAAGGCAATGCAATACAAAGCAACACTCCTGCATACAAGCTTTCTCAATCAACACTTGTCTTCTCCTGTCTGGTTGGTTTTGCAATAATGTTGCACCTTTTTTTCTGTGTTTCCACCACTAGGAGTGCTGCAGCTTTGCAAAAAACCAGTGCTCCCCAAATCTGCCACAGCTGCTGCTGCCTCACACTAAGCCGCTGTGGAGCAGAAGAAGGGGAGCTGACACCCAGTAAATGCAAACACCTTCTTAATCATTCACATTGGCTTTTTTATTAAGAAACAATTGGTTCCAGATGGTTGAAGGTGCATGAAACATATATAATATGGGACATACTAAAAATACAGACAAGTGACTGTGCTAACACCAAAAATGTGTTCACAAAGAAAAAGCGGCGCTCTTAAAATAAATCATTTTTTCAGTGGCTTAGAAAAGAAGAATAATGCATCCCCAGGTAAAACACAGAGCTGCCTGAACTTTTATAATTTCTGTAAAAGCCACAATACAAATGTTACCTAAACTCTAACTCAGGTTGCCAAGAAAATGTTTCCTTTTGCTCCTGCAAGTGCAAAGGGAGGACATTTCCACCTTTTCAGCAAAAATTGTTAACCAAAACAAAAGGGACATTCCATACCCTCTTGTAGCTTCTCGGTCCTGTTTGTCCAGGTCACAGCCTGGGAGGGTCGTGACCCTGTAAGATACACTCAGACCTGTCATACCACTGAGAAGTCAACCTGCAGGTTGGTAGAGATAGAGAGAGAATGTCAATGTTAATGCCCTTATAGTGATTCATATTCAAATAGTTGCATGGTCTGATTATAAACTTACATACTCTACATTTAGATTCTGCACATGTTAAAGGACAATGCTGTTTTTTTTTACAACTTGGATCTCCTTTTTGTTGGCTTGGCAATCGGTTACACAGGTTATGACAACAGTAAAGTTGTTAAGTTAATTGCTAGGTTATGGGAACATGATGCCAGTATTGCTTAAAAGATGTCAGGCATTAGATTACACCGTTCATTCTCAAAGTAGGAACCCTTATTACTCATCCAAATTGCCTGTAGACTAAACTCTTGGTCTAACTTCAACAAACGTTACTTTCTGCAGTTCCTTTAGTTTCATTTACCAAGTAGATGAATACTTAGATTGCAGAGTTTTCCTCCAACTAAAGGTGTCCCTACACTGTGGGCTTGTTTGCAACCTGTCTGAACGATAAAGTTTCTTGCCCAGTCAGGTTTCACCGTGTACACTACCCAGTTCTTCTTATTACTTTTGTGAGTACAGTGATATCATAACCAGTAAAGAAATGAAGTAGGAAACTACAAAATAGGTCCAGTTGTTTTACAATTGAATTATCCTTTGTCAATTTTTGCATGTGCTCACATACATGACTTAGATGACCCTGCCAATCACGCCCTGTCATGTTTGGGGACAGTCCCCTTGTCACGTCCACCCCTCCCTGTCCCTGCTTGTGGCCCTGCCACTGATGTTGAGCGGGTGACCTTTTCTCTCAGCTAATCCACACCAAAAAGCCCTAATTACTGCTGCCGCTCCACCAACCTCCCCTGGCCCAATAATCAATACAGCCGATTGGCTGGCGGATCACCCGTCAGACACCAGCGCTTTACATGTTACTCGTGGTTGTGTGTGTTTGTCAGGATGCAGTGATATGTTTTTATGGGCAAGAAACAAGCAAAAAGAAAAAAAACAATAGAAAAATAAACATTGTTAGAGCCACAGAACATTTGAAAGAGGATTACTGCAAAGTAACCATCATACCAGCACACATACACACAATTGTACACACATTCCTCCCTCCAACCTGAGTGTTGTGACACCAGTTGACCTTATTGAGCTACTGCTCTGTAAAGAGTCCCTGATTAGAATATCTTCCCTTTAACCTTTAGCAGAGTGGCGTGTCTCTCGAAAGCAAAGAAAATAAGCCATCGGTTTATGCAGAGAGGGGAATGCATTCTGTCGTTCTTTCATTAAGCTTTGACATTTCACAAAACTTCCTGATCACATTGCAGGAAATGCTGCTTTTCAACAGTAATACTTTCCTTTTAATGTTTTCTTTGAACATGCAGGTGTGCGCTTCTGGAGATGATGAGCTTACACTGTAGAATGTACGCTACCCAGAGAACTTGTGCTCCGATCACTACATTTCTTTTTTTGTGTGTGAATATCGCCTGAGGACATTTCAGAAGGCCAGACACAATGTTATCAAGAGTAAAAGGAAGTTTCAGTTTAGATGCAGCTGCCTGAACAGAGTCATATCTGTGAAAAGAAGGAGACAATCTCTCTCTCCTTCTTGTCTTCTTTTTCTTTCTCCTTCTGTCACTCTTGCTGACAGTCTTTGATTGTATGAGACAAGTTAATGAAAAGCAACACAGAAGAAACGACTGGCAGCCCTTCGTGCAGCCTGCACCTGCCAAAGTGTATGTCTGTGTGCATACCTGCCAGTGCCTATGTCTGGCTGCCTCATGTCCTCAGGCGTGCCAGTCAACATGATGATGAGACAGTAAGAGAGTGATGAGAACCTCGTCCATAGCTGCGGGGTGAGGTCCGTTTGGCAGCTGTGAAATGGTTATGAAATATTTTTCGCACACAAAAAGTGAAGGGAACAAATTAAAAGATTGTATTGCATTGAGAGACCCCATCATTACTACTATGTATTACTATGTATGAGAATGGTATCACATGATTGAACATGCATTGTTGTAGTATAATAGTCCATCAAAAATGGTTAACTAATTGAGGTTATTATAGAACTGCAGGTACATTGCATATCATTGGTTAATGGTCTTATGCAGCAAATTAAATGAACAAAGACCCGCTCAAATGGTCCTAGAAACGTGCAGCCAAAACAATGCAAAGTAGATGTTGTCAGTGTGTTTGTTACTGTAGCAAGAGTAACCTTAAGAAAAAGGTCCTCAGAACTGTGAAGAGCTCAGTATTACTAGTACAATTAGTTAAATTGACCAAAATATCTATAGGGACATTTCTAATTTGGGTTCCAGGTTTGAAAGCTGAACCGATCAGAGCTTGTGTCCGGACACTTCAGTATTAAAGCAATATGTGATGGAGACAGCCGTCACAACTCTACTACTGATTGCTACTGACAAACTTTTCCTCAGAAACGTACTGTACACACAGTAGCTACTAGATTTATGATTGTTTTGTCTACAAGTAAATCATTTTTGTCAGTGGCATCCTACTTTTTATCTCAATAACTAAGCTACTTTTTGTCTTCCTATCACCAGTGGTTGGCGAGACCTGAGGTCGGCCGTGGTTAATCTATCGACTCCGGCTGGCGACCAGGTCAGGAGTCAATAACTTGTGAGTATCCACTGTTGTGAAATTGCAAGTCGTATTCCTAAAGTATGTTGACATGTAAACATAGTTTCCCTGATATGTTGTAACTCTTGGCAATATAGTGTTCTGCAATAGTCATCGATGATGAAATAGGGAGCTCAATCCCATCCAAGTTAATGGTAGGCATCCAGGCTACACCTCAGTACCTGCAACAATAGGTTAATTTAATGGGAGCTCCACAAGATGGAAATGACTATCCTATATGTGTTAAAGCTGCAATAAATAAAACACAGCACACAATGACTAAGTATTTAGAAGTTAATGGACATAGCAGTGTCTCAACTCTGCATACTTCAAAACATTACATGAAGTCTTAATCAGTTGATGTTGCAGGTCCTTTGTTGCTGATTGAGGTCAAGTTGAGCCACAAATTACTTATTGACTCTTTTAAGAAGAAAAACAGTGAGCCTGCACATTTAAACCAACCCCACAACTTCTTAAAGAAGGGAAACACTTAAATTACGCTCAGGATCATATTGTTTGCCTAGTGGTGTCCACATAAGCAGAATCTTACTTGCACATTGGTCTTGAAACATTCTCTTGCACTATTTTTATAGTTGCTTTTGTTTACTTTATTGTTGTGTCTTATATATATTATGTAACAATGTTGGAGGAACTTTGGACTTAAGATGTCCATTGCCATAACTACACTGCTATTACAGCGTTTGAATCTTGAATGTTCGCAATAAAATCGGTAAACAAAGTGGTTTATAAAGGGCTTCATAGCAACAATTAAAATATCTTTTAGTACCTAACATTTAAAAACTGGAATTTCCCCCTTCTAACTTAAAAATGATTCTGAAGGATTGGCAGTAGAGAGTAGGCTACATGTGCTCCTGCCAACAAGGGCATTTATAAGCATGTGAAAGTTTCTGTGTGATTGTAAGCCGTGTGAGCATATGATGGTGGACTGAAGACAAGCAGCCCCACAGAGAGCTGCCCTCGTCAGCCTGGCCTGCTGAGTGAAGCCCTATGGTAATGTTTAGCTTAAGGGGTGAAAAAGAAGGTGAGTGGGGGGAAAGGAAGAAGAGAAGGATGAGAGGATGACAGGGTTAGGGGGGGTCTGTGGGTAGACAGAAAGGGAAGAGAGCGGTAGCGGTAGAAGGAAAGGAGGGATGGGTCACGGAGGAGTGACAGCGAGAGGGAGGGTAGGAAGGATGAAAGGTCCAACCGGGACGGAGCGCAGGAGAGGTCTCGTCAGTCAGTCGTCTCTCTCTGACACCTGAACCTCCGCTGACCGGGTCGTGACTGCCTCTCTGGCACAGGAGATATCACTAGGGGGGCTGACCCTTGACCTTTCACCTCACCATCGCCACCACAGCCCTTGCCCCGCCTTCTCAACCACCCCTTCACTCGCTTCCCCGCCTCAATTTCTTTTCAGCACTCTCTCCTTTGCCCTTTCACCAGCAATTTGTTCACCCATAGCTTTAAAAACGCTACTCGGCTGAATCGTCATTGAAAAGTAACAGTCAGATCATTTCAAATATGTTTTTCTAGCGACACAGTGTGATTTTGATCTTAAAGATTATGTAAAAACTAAATAACTGGCATAGCATAAAAACATATTCAGATATTTTATATTTAATTATAGCCTTCCTTCCATTACACAATTTCATCTGAAGTATGCCTAAGGCCGTGTTGAGTCAGACATTAGCAACGCACATCAAAAGGCTGCACCACATTCATGTCAATCATGCTGCTGTGTTGACATAGCTGGGATCCTGATTGCTAAACAGGTATTCATACTGTTTGCCTGGTGATGAGTAATGGAGGATACAATTATTAACACTGTAATAACTTGTCAGACTTGTAGAAGTAGTGCAATAAACTGCAGTGTTTTTATACGTTGAAAAGCCTTTTAACACTTAGATTCATTGTTTAACCGGCCTTCCTGGATAATGTTACAACATCTCCCCAGCAGGCCTATCTAAAACAACACAACCCACCCCCATATGTATTTTTAGCACAGTGGTGTTTTGGGTCTCAAAGCCCCTTTAAGGCACCATG
Source organism: Notothenia coriiceps (assembly GCF_000735185.1). Taxonomy (NCBI): domain Eukaryota; kingdom Metazoa; phylum Chordata; class Actinopteri; order Perciformes; family Nototheniidae; genus Notothenia; species Notothenia coriiceps. Next base: position 242,260 of record NW_011335892.1, on the reverse strand, counting down.
AGTTGTTGACTATTGCAGTGCTATGGTGCATTTTACAAGTCAGTCTCCTTATTACTGTATTGTGCAAAGGGATGAGCAATCTGGCAGGGCCATATGCAATCCTGTTGGATTACACTGATGGACATTTAGCACCAACATGCCGAGAAGTAAAGCAATGAACCTGCAAAGGCAATTTAGAAGTTAGCTAGCTAGCTAACAATGATTACAAACAATGCCCAATTTAAATTATAAAAATGTTGCAATTGGCTTTGTTTAGTGAGGATGAAAAGGTACACAACCTATTTGCTAGACCTCAAGGATAATCCATAATACATTTTGTTGAGGAACACCACCTCCTGTTTATTGTCCACAAAAAACATTACATTAAGTACAAAAACTAAACATATATAATGTAGAGATGCACATTTTACACATAATCTGTGCAGCAAGCTACTGAGACCTTACATGCTTTAAAAGGCAGCCTTTTCAGAAAAGAGGACATAACACATACACACACATCCCTAGAGAGTTAGGCTTAATCCCAGGTTTACATTGTTAGGACAACAGGGATAATCCTGCTAACAGGGTGTTTATCTAGAAACGGCAACCACTGAATCCCAAACACACACAGTATTGACCCAGAGAAAAATTGAAAGGGAGTGAGAAAGCAAGACCCGAGAGACAAAGACATCGTAAGACAGGACAACGCAAAAAAGATGAATAATGAAAGAGAAAGGGCCTTAAAAAGAAATTATAACAAGAGGTTGCACTGGATGAAGCCCACAGACAGCAAGATTGAGGAAAGGGGGTTGGAAGAAGGAAGAAGAAGGTCTGTGCTGTCAGGTATGCAGATGAGATTGTGATGGCATCAATGCAGGAGTGGACACAGCTAGTCCCTCAGGATCAACACTAGAGCCAGAACACACACACCAAATGGCACACTAAAGAGCATATAAGCCTACATTAGAGATAGAAAACACGGACGCATAAACAGAAGAGAAGTGTCAATACAATAAGCTAAGGTTGAGATAGAGACTTTCTATGGCCGAACACAGGAACTTAAAGGAAACTCATTTAAACCTCATTGGCTGTAGGGCTGCCTGCGTGTTTAGCCTTAGCCTTGTGACAGGATGGTGGTCCCTTTGGTCACAACAAGTAGAAGATATAGAAGAAAATGAAAGTACAGACGGTTGAACCTTCCCAGTATGCCCAGTCATGACTTATTTTGCTTGGATTTATCCATGAAGTTTGACTTTGTATTGATGACGCTTTTCTTTATTGTTTGGCTGAGGTTCCTATGACTGGTTATGCTAACAACTGAATTTGTCTTCCCACACAAACTGTTGAGTCAAATGCAAAACACATTGTTTCCTGTAGGGTAGAGGATATTTCTTGAAGATGTTATGAACAAAAGTTACAAAATGCCATTTATTTTTGGTATAATGTATCTTTCAGGTACTGTAGCTGCCTCCTCTGATTTCTGACTGCATGGGATGATCCACTATGTGAGTATATCTATTGTGGAAAGATTTGAAAAAAGTTTGACTTTTTCACACACAAAATGTTATTTAAACGGAGAAGGCTACCTATAATGTTTTCTTTAACAAAAGTAACATAAATAATGTTCCACAAAGGAAACCAAATGAATTATTGACATCCGATTGCTGCTGCACTGAAATAATAGTTGCACCACATATTCATGCACACACACACACACCATCTATACTTTTCCCTACAGGGGCTCGAACTTCAGTGGCTAACTGCCATTCCGGTATCTGCTGTCTGAATATTGCGCTGGCTGGCGTTAACGTCCTTTTGGGGGAGGTAAGGCGAGCAGTGGGGTTTATCGGCAGAACAACGGCAAGCTTTAGCATGCATGTCAGGGCCGGGGGACGCTTGCTGAGCCAAATGCCAGTCTATAGATCGCAGAGGGGACTAAAGATCACATCATCGTCCACCCGGACACGGGTGACACCGGACAGCGGACGTGGGAGCGAGGGAGGACCAAATGATCCCTGCCAGGACGAGCCGTTATAGACAGCCGCTGTCATTACAGGGCAAACATGCACCCGTACGAGAGCACACACACACACACACACACACACACACAGTGACTGTAGTTACTGGAAAGAAAGCAGGAAACAGAACCCAGTGACTTCAGACTTCACACGCTCAAGATAAGATAAGATACAGCCAGACACACGATCCCCCCTGAGTATAAAACGTAACACTCTCTGGAGAATCTAACGTAAATATAACATTTACATTAGTTACAGTTTTAACTATAGATCATTTAGTGAAGGGTTATTATCTGCCACAATGGCCCTAAAGCCCTCCTCTGAACACACCCTCCTCCAAACTTTGACAGACAGACAGACAGACAGACAGACAGACAGACAGACAGACAGACAGACAGACAGACAGACAGACAGACAGACAGACAGACAGACACAGACAGACAGACAGACAGACAGACAGACAGACAGACAGACAGACAGACAGACAGAAAGACAGACAGAGGACAGACAGACCAGACAGACAGACAGACAGACAGACAGACAGACACACACACAACACACACACACACACACACACACACACACACACACACACACACACACACACACACACACACACACACACACACACACACACACACACACACACAGAGTAACACGTACACGAGCTGTGACGACGCCATTATAGACAAGCGCTGTCATTAGAAGAGTCTCTGTGGAGCTCAAATGATAACGAGCGAGGGGGAGTGAGAGGAGGGGGGTGAAGACGAGGGTGACTGTCCAGCTGTCTGCAGGTGAGCATGTGGTGTTGGAGAGGTCAGCTCCCTTTAACACACACACACACAAATATCTACTTTCAACAATATAAACTCTGAGCACCTTTCTTATATTTGCTGTTTTTGTACTCCTTTATCAACTGATGCTTAAAATAACATTTGGTTTCTTGGGGAGTTTCAAACTGTTTTACTTATGCTGAATGCTACTTTACAGAAATGTTAACCTTAGGGACTAAATAACCCTCAGATCCAATGGTGAAGGTGTTTATACACGTCCAACAGAAGTGAGGAGGCAGCAGAAATGGTTGTGCTACATAGCAGGGTTTCTGTGATAGTTAACCAAGCATCTGGTGGGGTAAAAGGAGGAGGGGTTGCTAGGAGGTTTGTAGTAAGTAAGCCAGCGGGTGCAAAATACTTGGTGGTTAGTTTAAAAGTTATAATACACAAATATTGTAATCCCTTTGTACTACGAATGTTTACACAGATTGTAATGTGATTTTAAAATTGAGACCTTCCATGTCTTTCTCAGTTAACTAAAACAGCCTTTGGACAGATCTCTAGAAGCTTCCAAACTGACACAAGACAGGGTCGGCCAACTAGATAACTGTAACCTAAGCTATCCACAGGTTAGCCAGCTAGCTGTACTTTACCTCTGTGGTTGTTGCAATGGTTTCTTTGAAACATTAGCTGATAAAGGTCCAACTAAGATAAAGGGACATTACAGATAGGGACGTTACTCAAAATGAAATTCCAATGAAATGACATGTTAATGTTTTAGCTGATGATCATAGCTCTAACTTGCTTTTGGGAAATCCGGCCGTGGTTCCCGCTAAGGAGAAAACTGCAGACTTAATTACAAAAGAAGAAAAGAAAGAAATCCGGAAGACTGCTTTCCCAATATCATGGTTTACGTAAGATGAGGTTTTCTGATGGCCGCTGCTGCTCTGTCAGCAGCTCAACTGCAACAGCGTGATTAAAAGCTTTTATCTGGTGTGTTTACACAACCATAAACATACAGTATCTCACAGATTTTGAGTGAGAATCAATTTGTCTTGCTAAGCTCACTGTTACGAGTGTTGTGTGATTCAAATCTAGACTGCTCTTTGCCTGAAGGGGAAAGGCACCCTATCAGTGCATAGTTTCACTCCGCCTCTCAGACTCCCACAGTGTGATGTGCTTCAGGGCGTGTACAAACGAGAGGCTTAGAGTTACACTGAGCCTTACATCTGTCACTGAAACATCTCCGTCATTCTTTACAATAACAAGCTGCTGTATTAACTCTGCCTGCTTTAACACCCATTGTGGTTTTACATCTTGTGCGTGTGCCTGTGTGCGTGGGCCTTTGTGCATGTGTCATTTTTATGGCATCAAATCACTAATGCGTTAAAGCAGATGAGTGTTTACGATCTGAAAACTTGAATGTGTTGTTTGTTTGTTTGTTTCTGAAAGAGGCAGTTATAGTTAAAGCTCAATAATGTTGAAATGTTTATCACCGCTATTGGTATCAGAAATGCTTTAACATGTCAATCAAACAGCTACAAAACTGAACAATCTTGACAAACGCAACTGTGTGAAATTATGCTGAAAATAAACAACATTTCTTAATTAATGTGACCTAGTAGGCTAACTCTTGTCAGCAACCATCAAAGAGGTCGCACGCTGCATTTTGTGTCAGTTATCGCACAAATTGCTCACTAATCCCAGCAGATTGTATTTTCAGTGGTTTTCTGTCACAACACACGTGAGCACCATTGCTCTTCCTATGGGGCAGACTGACAGGTGGTTCACAGGTAAAACAGTGTCAGGTGAGCTCAAAACGTCCTGACAATCGCTGCATGTCACCCCGAGCAGAGTCTAACGCTCACACGCTCTCCAAATTCTCCCTGACATGGAGACGTTTAATCTGAGGTGCTGAAACCTCTCTTCTGCCCCGCAGCTGTGTGTGACAGTAGTGGCGGTTGTTCTGTGTTTCTTTCTGTGATGTGCTAACTATGGCTATCTGCTTGAGGCCATTTTAACACAAGCTTCTTCACCTGTCTAGTTATTCATGAGACCAAAGGCTCAGGTCCTTAATATCAAAGGCTTGGCTCAGGCTGTACTCGCTTATTGACAAGCACTCAGGAAATGCTGTCGGGTGTGTTTGCTGGCTTTGCCGTTTAGGATTTGGGATTATGTTTTAGCTTTGTTTGTCTTTCTTACATTTTAGGCTCAATAAGAACATGACAACAAGAATAACAAAAGGAACAACAGTGTATAAAAGCCCTCAGTATTCTCTTCGAAGTGGTTGGTGAAAGATTGATTTTAAGAAGATATTTTTTGATACTTATGATTATTTAAGGCACGCTGAGGTACTGAAGTGTCATGATGACTAAGCATTTCAAGCTTTTGAGGTGTCATTTATGGCTTCCTTCTCCACTTCACAACTTGTCAAACATGGACGCACAGCTGCAGTTTAAACATGGGGCAAATGTTGTGGATAAAAAAAAAACTAATTTCTTATATTAAGGCAACAAAAAGATGTGGTTAGTTTTAAGAAGATAATTATGTTTCTTATATGAAAAGAGTTATGTACTTCAATAGCAGTCAACATAAAAAGGTCAACAGCTGACTCTTGGTTTTACACGACAAGAATAGCGGTCTAGTTGCATGGTAAAGTGTCATGTGTTTTTTGACTTATCCATCCAACCCTTCCTCTTCCCTACACTCTGTATGCAACACTGTTGAAATAACATTCCCATATGACTAAACTGCATCTCCCCATATTATGGAGGAAGCTCTAAACACCCGGTTACCATTGTTATTTGAAGCTAAATTAAACAATAGCGTTTGGTTGACATTTGGTTTCCAACCAGACACGGATAGCGGCATCGTGGTTGAAAGTCCTATATAATGTTTTAGGTTTGAATTTTAATACACAATTGTTGATATCAGGTGGATAAATCAGCTTAGCCTACATTCAGTTGGTTAGCTATGAATTGAGGACAAGACTTGATTGCAGTCAGTCACCGAGCCTAAGCTAACATGAGCTGTAACGGGATCTGTTCATGTCTCCTAACATTAACCTGCCTGTTTGCTAATATACAGTGTCTTTGCTTTTATTTCCACACCTACAGAAAATATGGAGTGTAGTTTTCGAGGACTTTGGATGAGGAAAGACATTTGAGAAAAATGTAACTGTTGAGTATTTTAGTATTTAGTAACACAATGTTACTTATTGTTCAAAACATATACGTACGACATACCAGATTGTTTGTGTGTGTGTGTTTTTTTCAGAGAAAGACTGAGACACGGGATGAACAGCCTGTCTGTCAGTTGTTACTCACATTAGTCACGTAAAACACAAAGGATTCTGGGAAGCGATGAACGCCAACACAAAGAGCATCCAGACTCCACTCAGCGTCACCCGATCTTTTATGTGTGTGTGTGTGTGTGTGTGTGTGTGTGTGTGTGTGTGTGTGTGTGTGTGTGTGTGTGTGTGTG
>NW_011335892.1:178590-235973 GCF_000735185.1 Notothenia coriiceps | reverse complement strand
TGCGTGCGTGCGTGCGTGCGTGCGTGCGTGCGTGCGTGCGTGCGTGCGTGCGTGTGTGGGGGTGGGTGGGTGTGGGTGTGAGTAGGTAAGTGTGTGTGGGTGTCGAGTGTTGGATGAGTGATGTGTTTGATGTGTGGATGTGTTGATGGGTGTGTGGTGGGGGGCTTTCTTTAGGGGGTGCGGGCGCCTCATTGGCTGCCCTGCTGGGGTCAAGCCGAGGTCAGGACATGTGTGATGGATGGACCTCTGTCTCGAGACCACGGCCCTTCTCCCCATTCCTTCTCTGGGCCTCAGACCTGCTAAAGCGTCCCGGCTGTGCTCTCTGTTCACTGAGAGTCTCCCCACAATGCAGGACGGCTTCTCCATACAAAAGGAGCCTAAAGAAAGCTGCAGACAAGTCTTTGAGGTGAGTTCTGCTGTGGACGTACAGCGCTACAGTCGGCCTCTAACCTCATCTCATCTCCACTTTTCCTCACTCTAAACACCACAACACTGTTTCATCAAACACATACAACTGACCACATGATGTTATCTCTCCTCTCCTTCCCTGTCTTCTCTTCCTCCATCATACTGTCAATCCCTCTATCGGCTCTGTCCCTTTATCGGCACATGGAGACGCACATCTGTCGATGGAGGAATTCATTTTGGCTGCCAATCACAACAGGGGAGTGGTCAATGAGCTTGGATGTGCCAATACCTCGACTAACCTGATGAGTGACTTCTGTCTGTCTGCCTCTGTCTCTCTGGGCTGCCTGCACTGTTGTGTGAACAAATGGACAAAGAAACTGTGCCTTGTTTTTGGTTTTAACCATGCCCATTATCTGTGTAGCATAGTACCGCAGCTGACCATAAACAAACCACAAATAAGATCTACGTAGCACAGACTGATCACAGCCAGTATACTTTTGTCCATACCACTGCACTTTCCATTATGACCGAGACACATAGGATGTCTGCATTACCACACAGAAATTAGCCTGAACCTAAAACGCCTTCATCAGTTAGGTGTGATGACAAAGCCTTTTGAATTTCCTTTTTCTTGTTCCCACTGGCTTTTCCTCCTCCAATCCTTCCCTTCGATTTACCTCCCTGAACTTCATGGGGATTTCTTCCATCGTATTCCGCAAACACAAACACACATACACAAATCCTATACAATTATTAAAATGACATCAACAAAAACATTATTTGGAGGCAGAGGTGGTTTGACACTCCAACCCTAACACTATTTCTCCCTCTCTCCAAGTGTCTGCACCTGTGTGTGTGTGTGTGTGTGTGTGTGTGTGTGTGTGTGTGTGTGTGTGTGTGTGTGTGTGTGTGTGTGTGTGTGTGTACCATGCATGTACTTGTCTCTGACCTTAATGTATTTAAGCACCTATATTTGTGTATATTTGTTTCTGATAACCTTCAGTACAGTACAGTATCACAGGTGATCATTTGTGTGTGTGTGAAAGTGTGTTACTGGGATGAATACCTTGACACTCAGGTGGCGGCATTTGAGTCTCGTGGTCAATTCGCATGCTTCCCCTTTGGGTCTCACAAATCTTCTTTATGTCCACCGATAATGCTGGAAAAAACAATCAAATTATCATAAGCTTCTTGTTCTGTCACTGCTTCAATTCAGTTTTAATTTACTGATACGTTGTTCTGTGATGCCACAGGAAGGACACTTTAGTTTTGCTGACTGAAGCTCCCTTTTTCACAGCCTTCAGATTTTGAGCAACATTACTTAACATTTCTGGAACAAGATATAAATCCACAAACAATGCTTATTATGTAAGTAAAACAAATAAATAAAATAATATAAATAGATATTCTATTCCTGCTTTTATTTTTATTGCACAATGTTTTTGTTGAATGTTATTTTTGCTGTTTGTTGCATTGGAGTGCGAGACTGAGGATTGTCATTGCCAAAACGCTGTAGCTATTGTGCATAGGCTAATTTAAAAGCTTTTGATGCTTTTGAAAGGCTTTTGACATCCTACAAAAAAAGTGACAATTCACAATTTAGATTATATTATTATAATGTTACTATACATTATTAGTTAGTAATATAATAAATGCACATTAAGTTTTTAATGATGTGGATAAGATAAAGGAGAATATAAGGAAATCAATTTATATGTTTTCATTTCAAATATTAAAAGACTACATTTCCCTGTGATGATTGGAAAATTAACAACATCTTCCACTTTCAATTCAGGTCCCATTTGCCCAAAAAATGTAAGAATGTTAAAATAATTCATATAAAAAACATAGTTTTAAAAAGACAATTTTCCTCTCAAGTTGAGATTTAAAACAAGTTTCTAATTTAGGGTTTTGTGGCTTTTATTTATTTGTATGCAATCGGAAATGGTATTTGATTAAAAAAACTAATTAAACAAACAAAAATTTGAATTCAAATATCTTTCAACACCTCGTTTTTTTAAAGTATCCTAAACACGTCACTGGTATGTTTTTCTTCTAAAGCTTCAGAATATGTATTGTGTTTTTCCCGAGCTCTTGAGTGAGATATTTAAACTAAAACTCAGATGAATGTATTTTAAACAGGCATTTACTTATTTCCTTCAGGTCAAATCAGCAGCCTAAACTTTCTTTCCGTTTGTATAGTTATTATGAAAGCTTACTTGTTCGACCAGTCTTTTTTTTCTTATGTTCTAAACAAATCATTTCCATGGCACACATTTTAGTTGGCTCAAGGCGCACATCTATTTCAGGCCCATCAAGGACGCGCAAATGAATCCTCCATCTAATTTCTGCGTCACCCCCTTAAGTCAAAAGCTTTAAACATATATTCCTCCTTCACAAAGCCTTAATGGTTTTCGTCAAACATCTGTCATCGTCCGTGTGTTTATCCGAGGGCCCTAATGGGAACCATCAGCCGCGCGGGGGCATATTCTGGCGGTCGGGCCAGTAAAGACGTCCTGATAGACTTTCTTTGAAACGCTGAGGTCATTTTTAGCATTTAGAAGCGAGTGTGAGGGTGTTTCGGTCAAATAGGCCGTCGGAGCTGGACTGTGACTACGTTGTTGAGGAGCTTGTTTGCCCAGTGTGGTCTGTAAACTGTTGTTTAGGTGTGGGTGGTGCTATGACAACAAACTCAAACTGCGACCGAAGGTTGACCCCAGGCTTTCTTTTGAGGATCAGCTGCGTTTCTAATCCACTCTGTGTGGCTCCTGCATAGCGCACATGGGCCTAAGGGAAAACCGTGGAGCTTAAACTTCCCAAAAATGGGGTCCGGGGACACCCAAGGGTCCTTTAAGAGGTCTGGGGAAGTCTCGAACACAGGCTTTCATTTTTACTATGGGGTTACAATAGAAAATACAATAATACATAAAAATGTTATGTCTTAAATGTGTCATGAGAAAATGACATATTTCATTACAACTTCTAATTTGTATACATTTAGCGTCTTAAATAAGTGTTGGACTCAAGAAAAAAAAAACATTATTTACAAGGTGCAGGAAAATTAGTAACTACGCAATGTTGTCCCTGTCGCATTTGAGATTGCAAGCAACAAATAAAAATACACCAGTTGTTTAGACTCAAAGGAAATACTAAGAAAATATGTTGCATGTTGGGCTTATGATTAAAATAGAATTATATATGAAAAATACAATTTGTGTTGGTCTTAAATGGAAATAAAATGACTTGATAATATAGTTGAGAAAACTCAGATGAGGTGGAAATAAATTGTGCAGAAGCTTTTAGTTGAACATTTTCTGTTTGTGTGAAATAATATGCATTTTGATAATAATTAATTGTTCGAGATTGAGCGTTGAAACAATACGCTATTAAAACAACAACTAACGATACCCTTTGTTTAAAAAAAATACCATTGTATTTGAGTAACATTATTTTTATGAAACCGTGTCAATCTAATTCAGGTCGTTTCCTCGACACTTTTTTTATAACCCTTTAACACTTTTCAAATGTGCTAAATAATTTAGCAAAAAAGCAGAAATGTTTAAACGATATTAAAATAGGGAAGAGCAAATTAACACTTTTAATTTTGCCTTAACATATTTACAATCTCCTAAAAAATATAACGCATTACATTTTGTTTAAAATAAACGAACATCTTAATGTATTTGCTGTAAAGAAAGAGCATGGGTTGTATTCTATCATTTTCAAATATATGACAATGTTTCACCTGATTATCCAAATTGGCCTAACAAACACAAACAGGGAGGTCTGTGTGCTAACTTCACTATTTATACTGAAACAACTCCTCTAACAAAATGAGGGTGTCTAAAGTTACCAAACTAACCTCGTCACAGGAGCAACAACTGAGAAAACACCTTATAGAAATTCATAACCAATATCAACAAAGAGTTCGATAAGATTAATACAACAGAGGTTGGCCAAATAACTTACTCTCTTTGCTGAATTAGACTGAGCAGCCTCAGCAGGTATCCACAGCTACGAGAAAGCAGCTCCTGCAGGTGGATCGCAGGTAAAGGTGAACGTCGCTCATTAATCATGGCTATTTCGGCGTTTTTTGCCCTTTTATGGTGTGATGGCCTCGCAGCTTGCACACCAGGAATTAAAACAGCTAGAGAATCAGGAAAACCCCCTTTTTTTTGTTTGGAAATTGTCACACGATATAGGCAACTTTGAAAAGGGCAGGTAAAATAAAACTGTTGAGAGTCCATTAAGATACACTAGTTTGTTTGTTTTTAAATAAATTGTATTAATAATGTAAGCTGATTTTAGAGACAATATTCACTCTCATCCCGTTATTATTAAAATAGCAGATTATCAAATCCGGTTGAATTGGAACAAAGCCTCAAATAATAACTTTTGTCAAAGCACAATTATGGAACTGATGTGTGACATGCAGTGCTGTAAGTTTTCACCGTTCTTCTTGTCATCAGGTGGGGATGATGACACCTTGTGACTTGGGGAGCTGAGGGGTTAACGCTGACAGGGCCAGAGGGGCACAATCCTTGTCAATAGCCTAACCTCGATGTTTTAATCGATGAAGTTTCTTTTTTGTCCCCTCAATAAGCCGAGGGCTCAATAAGGTTGTCATCACAAATGACGCTGATGTCCGCGCTCTCATCTCCTCCGTGGATAAACATGCCTTTATTATGCCAATAACTCTTTACCCCAGGGATGAGTGCGCGCACGGCCGCATACATTGAGGGACTCTGCGGTGCGTAAAACAGACACGTGCAGCTTCTCAGGCGATAGTAAACATTGACACATAATTCATGTCCTATCAGCAGAGCTTAAGATAAAGGTCTGATAGTCGGATTTAGATGGAAGCTTGACTTTGAAATCCTCAGAAATCTCTCTAATTATGTCTCTCTTAAGATTCCCCCTAAGCAATGACACATATGAATAGTGTTTTTAGAGGTAAACGCACTTTAATACACATGATTGACCCGTAAACGTCTCTCTGGACAAACACTTTGTATGTGCTCCACTGGATTAAATAGATAACAGATAAAAGCCTGGAACAAATATGGCCTTACATGAACAGTTCCCCAACTGATAAAACTCAGCTAATACATGAAAGCAATAGGCATCATGCAAATCTCACACAAAAGACATTCAGACAGTCGTGACACACAAACACGCAGGCCTTAAACACAGAGGGGACAGTGATTAAGGAGGTACTATAACAAAGCACTCTATAACGATTAATAAACGAGGTCACCTCGCTGATTGTGATGGCTAATTGGCGACATTCAGTGCAATCACAGGCCGTGGCCATTACGCACAACTTTGGCACATTTGAGGTATTTGTTTGTGGGTGCAGCTGTGTAACTTTACATTGTCACACTCTGCAGCACTGCTCGGGAACAGGTGTAGGGTTCTTGCACCGTCACATTAGTGGCACAACGCGTATTTTACGTAAAATGTTAAAGAAAGTGGTCTATGGTTGATTGAACAGCAATGTAATCGTTCTTCCGAACACAATATAAAACAAATATTTAACTCAGACACAGTCCATATTATTGTCCAAAGTCCTAAATAGTGCATTAATTCAGTCTAGATGTCCACACATCCATTAACCAGGACTTTGGCTTTGATGCAGGTTATGAGTTTTGATATACAGGCCGGCTGTGGCCTAAAGAGTTAAAGAGGCAGTTAGTTCTTAGTTGGACGAGTAAGGATCAGACACAGTGGAGGGTGTGGGAGACGGAGTAGATGGAGCTGAAAGAGATTTATCTGATGCTGCATCGTCAATTTTCTCTTGTATGCTCTGTCCCGGGTCTGAGGATGAAGCTTTGGCCGGAAGCAGCCCTTCTTTCTCCCTCTTCTTCTGCTTCATCCTCCGGTTCTGGAACCAGATCTTCACCTGAGTCTCATTCAGCTGCAGAGCTGCTGCGATTTCAACGCGGCGCGCACGTGTCAGGTACTTGTTGAAGTGAAACTCCTTTTCCAGCTCCGTCAGCTGCTTGGTGGTGAAGTTGGTCCGGACCGTGTTCGGCTGACCCCCGTAACCGTACTCCCCAGACCGGCCTGCAGACAGATAAACAAATCACTGTGAACTTATTGTATAAGGTTCCCTTACATGTTCACTGCTCACAACACACATGGGGGACAACAGGGTTTGGATTAGGTTAAACTTTTACGCAGCAAAAAGCAGCTTTTACGCAGCAGATCATTAATGTTAGCTGCTTTGAAACATGCTGTATTACACATACATTGTCTAATATAACACTGAAAGATAACATCTGCTACGTTATTTAATATATTACAAAAATATGAATTCCCAGCCTTCTGTCGTTCAATTAACAACAACATAACAAACGTGGCCCATTCAAACACGAGTTGTTGAATATAAAACCTATTTGAACTCAGAACGCTCATTAGACATATTTGTTAACACTTTGTACCATTGGCACTTTGCACCCACCTGTTTTTGGTGGGTTCCTCTTGACTTTCATCCAGTCGAAGGTCTGAGCAGAAGATGCACCCTCAGACAGAGGCGAACAGCACGCATCCATGTGGGCTGCATGCAGTGGTGACAGTGGATTTGAGCACCCAGGAAACGGGGCAGCTTGCTCGTGCCCGCTGCCATAGGCAGCGTGGGCATACTGCAGCTGACCCAGAGGGGCGGCACTGTAACCTTGGCGATGCTGAGAGACCATTGATGAGGAAATGTTACCCGAGTACATTAGTGGACTGCACTGGGGGAATCCCGCTGTGGAATCTACTTCCTGATTGAGCGCGTAATGGTTATACGTAGCACAGAAACCTTGGGGTCCATAGCTGGAGCTGCAGGCCGGATGTGCTCCATAGGCGAGACCCAGAGAGCTCGCAGACTGGTATGACCCCGGCTGGTGAGGAATGCCGTCAGGGGAAGCCCTGCTCCCCATGAAGCGGTCATCAGTCCCGCAGTTGTTGACAGTTACCGCGCAAGACTGAAAAGTTGTAATCCCGTGATCTGAGTGGAAAGCCCTGACAGAGCACGAGCCACCTTCACCGTTCATCACCGAGTAATCTAAGAAGCTGCTCATTGTAGCATTGTTCGACCGGGGGGCGAGGGACAGTCCGCTCGACAGACACCCTCTGATCCTCTCTCCCCACTTACCCTGAGTGACCGTGCCAACCTTTACCTATAGTACTCTGTTCCTATCAGGGGAAGGAGGGGGCGCGAGGGCCGATATCAGTGAACGGGTGCTGTCACGTGGACCGAGGTCAGCCAGTGAGGTAGGCCTACTTGTCCTTATCCCCTTAGCCGGTGACAGATTGGTGTTTGAGTGGCTATTTAAATTCCAGGCGCTCGTCGATCAAGGTGACGCGCGTCGCCACTAATGTATTGGCCGAGCAAACAATGAGCTGGGAGGCAGACGGCGGCGGACAGCACCGGGGTCGCATGAAGACTGGGGAACGGCAAACACAGCGTCTTCTACCCCCTGCTGTGTGCTCTCCTGCCCGAGGAAAGATTAACGTTCACCCCCTGCAACTTCCCCATGAGGACGACCTAGCAGCCTGACCTCAGGTACGGTATTTTTTGTAATAGAGGGGAAAGTGTGCATGCGTGTGTGCCTGGACCTATTGGTGTGTATGCTTGGGAGCTGTCGTGCATGTGCCCCCGTGCGTGTGTGTATCCTCTCGTGCGTAACAGCCATGATCTTATGTATTATGGTGTCATTCTCTCCTGGATGGATAGCTCAGTGTGTACGAGTGTGTGTGTGTCACTGCCACAGGCGATGTCCCATTCCAATGCGAAGTGTTTCACGCTTTAACACTGTGAGGGATTTGCTCAGCAAATATGTTCACAGTGAAAGAACTCCTGTCAAAGAGAGATTTCCCAAAACTTTGTTCCTCATCAAGGTCGAGTTGGAAATGTTTGCCTGGTTTCTGCACTTGCTAGCAATGCTAGGAGGTCACAGGTGTAACGACAAGAAAACCTATTAAACGCTAAAATGATTTAGTATTAAATGTTCCTATCCCGGGGTCAAAGGGTCTGCTATCTTCTCTGATTTCACTCCCACGTGTATTCATTATGCACGTATAGTGATCAAATTATCTGATAATGCGCAGCCCATCGTGGACCTATTATAATGTATAGCCCGAGGTGCGACTGTGGGCTGATTATCCCGTTAAGTTCATCAAATAAAGCTGTTTCTTTATTGCCTGAAATTAATGGCGGCGAAAAGCTGCGCTGGAAGAAAAAAAAAATAGACAGAGCTGAGCAGGGGAAATGTGTGTGCGTGGGAGAGCTGCTGTGTATAGCAGAGTGCAGAGGCAACCTCTCACTGAGGAAGGAAAATAAATGGGAGGGGAGGAGGGAGGGGAGGAGGGTGATCATATCGGGGGAAGAGCGCCCCTAATGGCTGTACGTGGTCAAACACTTTAAATGTTTTCAATCCTTATGGTTTATTCATGACAGTCTTCAGATATGCAACGATGGATGCATTGATACATGCAAAGGGAAAGATAGATAGATAGATAGATAGATAGATAGATAGATAGATAGATAGATAGATAGATAGATAGATAGATAGATAGATAGATAGATAGATAGATAATAGACATATACATGTAGGCTATGAATTGGTATTCTGCTGCTAAATGATTTGCGCTTATAGCTCTTTATGTTAAATATAACTTAACTCTGTCATGGAGTGTTAATTAAGTTTTACTCTTACTTTTTGGGTAAAGTATCTTAATACTTGTTCAACCACTGCTTTAAAATGTAGATGTAAACAAGGATAACATTTACCAAAAATTGAGTATTGATACCAAAAGTTATCAGCTATTGCAAAACGTTCTACTAGTTAAAAAATCGCAGTGGGGTCAAAAATGCCCCCCGACTCCCTTCTCTCCCCCTCTTCCCAGCTGCCTCTGCAACAGAGTGAGTGAGTGGGCGCAGGGGATCCTGTCTGTGGAAACTTCGCCAGGCCTTGGAGCTTTCTTGGCTCTTTGTGTGAACACATGTGAGCAGAAAGGGCGCGCTGTCTCGGAATGATTTGGTTATACTGGCCCTGTGGTTGGTCACTGGGCGCTGGATTGCAGAGGAACTGCCCCCCTCCCGCACATTTTTCTTTACCCTCAAAACCCCCCTCCTTAAATACACACTCACATTGCACACACTCACAGTTACCCAGTAGGCTAATATTAAACCATTCGATTGGCTTCTTATGGTTTCCAGATTATTCGATAAACCGCAGTTAAACCATTGAGTTTCTGAATCTCGGATCAGATGAGTTTCTGAATCGATCCATGAGGCAGCGTGGCAACCGGTGGTTGTTTTTGCTGCTCGTAAAACTGTTTACGCTATTTCAAACTGTGCATGAGCAAATACCCGATTCCCATAAATCATCTCAAGTGCAATACAATAGAGCAAAATCATTCATAATCCCTATATTAGGCTACTTCAAGACTTCCTAAACGAATATAACTGCTCCTCCAACAATGTTGCAAAAGCCCCCAAAACAAACTCTCTTGATAAAGTTATCCAGACATTGCATAATGAACCTCTCTCTGAATCTATGCTTAGTTCATTTGTGTCTGATAAATTGCTTCTAATCCATAAGTAGTCTGTTTTGAGTTTGAGCTACTTTAACACTCGGGGAAAAGTGCAGCCTCACACCCTGCTACTGCAGGCTGCCGCTGTCCCCGAGCCAGGGCCGTGTTTAAACAAGCTATAAAAATGAATTATTACCAAACGCATGCAGAGACTCAGCCCCCTTTTAGCACACGAATTGGGGAGTCCCGTATGAAAATGTAAGTGGAGTTTTATTTGTGCACATTACGCCACAATTGGTCTCCTTAATGTCCGTCTCATTCATGCCACGGAGTGATTTATGAGCTCCTGAAGGCAAACATGGCCTGGCTATTCCGCTGCAACACGCACACAATGTTAAGAGCCCTGTCAGGCTAGGATTCGTGCAGACGTGTTTGCTTTTACTCTCCAAAGTATGAAGTGTGAAGGTGAACATTAAAATAATCTGCATTAGGGTGTAGGAAGCTTGTGCCAATAAGATACCTGTGTAAATCTAAGAACATCTAAAAACAATTCCAGCAAAGCAAGTTACACTTTTTAACTCATTATTAATTGTTAGTTTCTAAACTACAATTTTTAAAAGTTATTTTACTACATTTAAAAAAAAGTTTATCTCTGAAGTTTTTAATAAAATATGTTTTTGTGCCTTTAAAAACATGTTGTAAAAATGATTTCAGTAAACTATAGTCATATTTAAAGCAATTCCCGTTTTGTTGAAATGTAAACTTTACAAGTAAATTCCAATCATGTGTGTGCCTTCACTACTGAAATCAATGCGGACTAGGCTATTTATATTCATTGCCAACCTGTTGTTACATTTGCATAACGTCTCTATATTTGCCCTACTTCTTTGATTTTGCATATTTTCAACATGAATAATTCTAGCTAAAACACCCAGTCTGGAAATAGATATAAAAAACGACTCAAAACACCAGGAGAAAGGATTGTAGCAAGTTAATTGTATTCTAACAAAAATATCCAAGACATTGGAAGCTATACAAAAATAAAATGACCAGGATCCATAGGCCTAATATTGTATAATTATTCACATACACTCATAATTTCCATTCCATTAGATCAATTTGTTATGGTAATTACAAGTCACGTCTTGAGTAGAGCCATTTCAGTGATTTAATTTCATCCTTACCTTGTATTAATCGTCAAGTCAAATATCAACAGAATAAATGTGCCGAATATACAAATAACATCAGAGTTAATACCATCGCAGCCTGATATGTATTGTCCCGAGAGAAAGGAAGAAAGCTAGTGTGATTGATTTCAGTTAATAGTTCAGATGCTGCAGGTCGATTGTAGTTAGGGACTCCGAGAAAAAAAAGAAACTGTCGGTAGAAATGTCTACGGAGCTGTCCAGAGACTCTGACAGGCTCGGCGAAGCTGCATCGGAGAGCTGTAGGCAGGAATCCGAGGAGAAAGGTTGAAAGTCGTGTATAGAAACATCCAGGGCCGGGGGACTGTCGCCATTGTCCGGGCCAGATGCCGAGCCTGGGCCCATTGTTGACATGCATCCCGGAACAGTGGGTGACGGGTTGGGAAAATGTTTCAGATTTTTGTCATTGCTGTTCAGCGGCGCAGCAGCAAAGCCCATGGACTCGCCATTGTGGAGCTGCTGTATGGAGCTCAGTGAGTTATTCTGAAAGGAGCAGGTATCTCTCTCCAGCAGGGCCCCGCTCCTCTCGTACAGGGGGCCCTCATCGTCCTCCTCGTCGTCGCTGTGGAGGTCGTCCTCGGCCCCCGGCCCTTTCGCCTCCCCGTTGTGGTTCTCCTTGCTCTGGTTCTGTCGCTTGTGCTTCATGCGCCGGTTCTGGAACCAGACTTTGACCTGTCGCTCGGTCAGGTCCAGCAGGGCCGCTATTTCCACTCTCCTCGGCCGGCAAAGATACTTGTTGAAGTGGAACTCCTTCTCCAGCTCCAGCAGCTGTGTGTTGGTGTACGCGGTCCTCAGCCGCCGGGAGCCCCCTCCTCCCCCTCCGCTCTCCGCCATCTCAGGCGAGTCTGGAAAATAAGCATTACGGTAGCATGGGATTAAAAACGCAGGACACAACAGTTACATAACCCCGCTGCCCGTGAATCTAACATTATGGCTTTCCCAAACCACCAGAGAGAGGCTCACAACATGCTGCAGCAAAATGGCCGCTGGAGCTACTGACCCAAGCCTGTAAACCTTTTTATCCCAAAAATCAATACAACATAAAGATACTAATCAGACAGTTTTAAACACAACAATAATGTCCAGCATGAGTGTGAAGCTAACACAGTGCACTAAAAGCAGTGAGGTCCAGGCTGCTGTGGGATACTAATGAATGCTCCAGCTGCCCTCCTCGGCAACGGCACTCCATCACTCTTCATTACTGTCACACATCAAAACTGCCACGGCTAGGGGAATAAATCATCTTACATCACCAAACTTTATCCAAACTTTTTTTTTTCTTCAAACAGAATCACAGCAAAGCAGTAACCATAAATCTACCAGAACAAAACGGATGTAGCCTGTTTGATATTAAGGAAAGGCCTGAGCTCTTATTTAGCAAAAAATAGTCTAGTCAACACATTTGCAGAGAAGGTTCCCTGTTTGTAAATACACACCTTTTGGGGAAAAACACACAGGTCCATTGGAGATGGTGGTCGCGGTGGAAGTCGGCAGGTGATTCCGCTTGGAGGCTTTCTTCTCCCGCATCCAGGGGTACTCCGGGGGTAGAGAGGCTGTGGCCAGCGAGCTGCATCCGTCAGGGCTGTGTCTGGGCCGGCCGTGCCGCGGATGGCTGCCCGGATTCAGGCTGGGAATGGTCTGCTCAAAGGGAGGAGGAATCAGTGTCGGGCGTGAAAGCGTCGAGCTCTTGATTGATGAACTTTGAAATGAATCAGCGACAGGGGGGAAAGATGTCAGGCACTCAGCAAGCGACGGCTGACTATTGATAAAACCGCTCTCTCGCTCGAATTCGTAATTCATCTCCGCTCCCTGAGAGCCGAGGAAAGTTTGCACGCGTATTTTTATAAATGTTGCGGCTCAATGAGGACGAGAAAGAAAAAATCATTTAAAAAAATCTCCTGGTGGTGTTTTTTTCTATATCACTGATTACGGCCGTATGGGGACCGAGCTACTATTAAACTATTGAATTCATGGAGACAAGGTTGAAATTGGACCGAATTGCCTGTCACATGATTACCTCTGCCCAATGACAATTTGGGGTTTAATCAAAAGGAGCCACTGTCTGCCTGATTGATCCAAAAACTCTGATGAAGAACGCCTCGCTCAGCTGGGGGACGACTGTTTTTATTTACATCTTTGTCCGCTCAGTTTATCCTCCTCTCGCCCTTCCAGTCCAGTCCACTAAGCCACAAAATGTGTTTTTTAAGAATGGCTGACGCTCACTATTACAGGGAAGGAACCCAGCCTGGGTGCGCGGATTCGTGCACTCCTCTTTCTCGTATTGTTTGAGGATGTCAGTCTAGAACGCCCCCACACCACACACACACAGACACACAGACACACACACACATTTCACGCCAGCTATTCAAATAAGGCAAGAGTCTGGCTTTAGATGTGTAAAAAAGATACCCCAAAAAATGATATTGAGACTTTTCGACAGAAACCAACCCCAACAATCCAGTCTGCACAGTGAGTGTGGACTCCAGAATAGATGGGATTTTTCAAAGATGCATAATAATGAAATATGAAGTGCATCCATTGACATGTGTTGCAATAAAAAGCCCATCCATTGAGTTAATAGTGACGGATATGACATGTACAGACCATTTTGTACACATAACAGCTGTTTAACATTTACAGATCGGGTCCAGAAATGTGTACGAAATTACACACGCACATATTTTATGTATGTGTACCCATAAACATTGTTTTACTATACACTTTAATATGGACACTTTGGATATGATATAAAAGCACATACGTTTTTCGTTTATTTCAACAAAGCTCGATTTTGAAACGAGGTCATCCCATCCATCCATGTGTGTGCACAAACCCACAGACATGAGGCCAGAAAAACAAGGAGCATTTTTCTAATATGATAGGTAATTTTCTAATATTTCGATCACCAAAAGCTGCCATTGTTGTTTAAATATTGTGTTAATAATTTGAAGAATTTCATGTAACTGTTAAGATTAGAAACCCTCAAAGCACATAGCAGAGTTTACAGGGAGGACAAGAGATATAATGCCGAGGAAACCATCCCTCTGTATTTCCAGAAATCAATTCTACCTGAAAATGCAATGAAGCAAACACCGTTACATTTACAATCGACCATTTGCAGCGTTATTATGTAAATGGTATATTCTTATTGAACGGCACTTTCCTGCAGTGTGTGGTTTTATAACCCTTCCAGAGTCCTAGAAAGCCACATTTGGGATGTTTTTCGTCAAGCAGTACATGTTGTATTTTCATTTCCAAAAAATGGTTTGGAGAGTAAGAAAGAGGAAGAGGAGAAGTGGTAGGCCTCTCTCAGTTTGTTGCTTATATACCAAACAAAGAGTCCTGGAAGCCTGCGCGCGATCAATCTTACTCGCCAAAAGGTCTGACAGCTCGGTGCCCTCACAACACATTTAAGGCTTCTAACTCTCCCCCGGATCAAATGCAGCCAGGAAGCGGCGAGAAACACTGGCCACTCAGATTAGAACCAGTTTCTGCTCGCAGTTGTAGCCGGGCTGTCGCTGGAGGGGTATTTTAGAAGATACATAAGAATCCATCTGCACAAGATGTGACCATTTCCTTTTTGAGGAGGCTGTAATGCGCCAACGGTGAGTATGGCGAAGCAGCTTCTCCACCTGGCTTTTATCTTTAAATCGTGAATGCATTCACATAAAAACGTGCATTTGTCGTTCTAGAGGACATGCAGGTTTTTGAGCGGACCAGGGGCAGGACAGAGTTGCTAGGGAAGAGATGGATGGCTTTTTTGGAATTACGCACAGGCTTTGTGTGAAGGAAAGGAGTGGGTGGCGGCATTTAGTGGACCCCAGCCTGTCCACTGGTCTTTACATCAGGATTGATTTAGGACCACTTTCCCACGGATGGATATGCATAAGAAGAAATACAAATGTACTGTTTCAGTTCAAACGTTATTTATGTGCTACCTGTTTATGGCACATATGGGTCATACCAGTAGCTTGCTGTGAGTGCGTGTATGCAGCGTGTCTGTGTTGGATGCAGATAGTGCATCAGCTTTTTTTTTTTTTACTGAGACACATGGTTCAATTGTTCTAGGTGTCCCTGCTAACCATATGTCAGGGTTAGTAATGTGCATGCCCTCTCATATTAATCAGATTGGGCTGACAATTACTTATAAGTGTAATATCAGTTACGACAAATAATACTGCAGTTGCACAAAGGAAAAATATTAAAAAAGAAATACCATAGTGCAAAAATGGTTTTGGTAATTTGATAAGACAAACATGTGAATAAATATCTGTGCATTTTTGTCATGAAAAGAAATACAAAAAGCATTTTAGCTCCATGTGTGAATGTGTTACATTTCTTTAGGAAATTACTGCAAACAATTGAAACATGTAGAATAATTCTTATGCAGGCCCTTCATTTTATCAAAAAACGCACACAGATGAAATCACTGTCGTGCTTAAGCTTTTCATGATAATGTGCTTTGTATCGACACCACTGAGGTTTTTCGTTTTGAACTGGCTTTGACACTGGCATCTGTAAATCTGTAATATTATGAGACAAATAATCCCCCTTACGATTTCTACTTCAGTCTGTATCCTCTCTGACCGAATTTGAGTGACTGAACACATCAGGAAATTATTTTTCAAACGATTTCTCATTTAGCTTGTTGTCTTCTTGCAGAATCTCCAGAAGGGCCGGGGTGACATTTTTATTATTATGGATGTGCCCACGCGCATGAGAGGAGGGGAGAAGGCCACCGAGAGTTTTCTTCACGTCGAATATAAAGGGATAGAAAAAAGGGAGTATATTTTATTCAATATTTGACTTAATCTGAGGCCAATTCCTTTTCTGTTTTTGAATATTAAATATGGCCACGGATTTCACATTATTTTTAAGCATAATACAAAATATAGAGATCTACAAATGTTCGTCCATGGATTATTATGCTATTGTTATTGTCTTTTATAATGGCAATTTTGCAACCATTTATTTCCCCCTTTTTGTGATCACCAATACAAGTATAAAACGTCATGAAATATATAAAAGGAACCATATGTAAGAATGGGAAATGTATTTTTGAAATGTTTTATCGAGAAGTGTCTTGAATTAAATGTGTTGTGTAATTGTATAAATGCTTATGATGTGTCTGAATTAAAACTACAAGTTTTATGCAATTGTATTTCAATTATTTTATTTATTTCTTCGAACTGGGAGCAGCGTGGAATGTATGACATCGAAAAGGAAATTAATGATGCCTGTTTTTTTTTTCTTCAACAAAAGAAATTGCTAATGTGTGTCCTTCTTTCCACCCTTATTGCATGACTGATTGATTTTACATTCACTGAGAAAATAAAAACACCTCCTTGAAGAAAAAAAGAGAAAACATAGCCTATAACAGCAACATGGTGCTTCTGCTACTGTGGAGTTCCTGCACGCTATGTATGGGCTGAAAAAGGGCTGAGACGCTTACTTTCCACCAACCTTGTCACCACACATAGATCGCAAAGGTGTCAAATAATACTAAAGGACTCTTTTATCGTAACACCGAACACAAATAAATAACATTATAAAGTCCAATAGAGCAACATAAGCAAGGGAGGTTGCGTGTAAGCTCATGACCCTTGTTCTTGAAAATGTTTTCCCCTCATAATCCCAACTCGTGTCGTTTGAAGGATCCTTGCAAGTGCAACAAAATGCAAAACACAATTCTTCAACTGCGGATAAATAAAAGACGAACAAATTCACATTAAAAATGAATAACATATGTTCATAATACCCTGTTTGCGTTTCAATTTTAAAACAATATTCAAAAAAAGATTAAATAGTCCTATGCTTATACTGTGCCCTCCTCCCTCCCACTCTAGACGTCCTACAGCTCAGTCTTTGTGAGACAATGACACGAGCAAATAGAAGAAAAATTCAAGCAAGTCGTGATTATTTACCCTACGCTACTTCACACATCAAACTATAGAAAACATAAACAAAAGCAGAGAGAAGGTGGACGCCGTTAGGAGGCGCAGAAACAAAGCAGTAATGTGTCTGGAGGTGGACAATGGGCGGAGTGATCCGGGCTGCGCTACCGCTACAGATGCGTCAGTTTGGGCGCTTCCTGGATTCTTCCCTGAGAGTAGTGCGCTGTTAGGTCTGTGTACGTCGGTGTCGGATCACACACTCCGTGATGCTGACTGTTACCCATTGTGATTGCTCCATTGTAGTCCATGTTTGTGGACGGCGGGTGCGATAGATGGGTCAGACCGAAAACGGAGGTCCCAGAATTGGGCATTGAGTCGATGTAACCTCCACCGACATACACGGGGCTGCCCTGCATGTGACTCCCGTAGTTGCCATTGCCTTGAAGAGGATGCGCGTCATACTCGGGCGTGGCCGAGTCGGTCCCGGGATACCGCTTCTGGGAGGGAGGGCAGTTGTTGAGGGAGTTGTTCAAAGGAGGGGGATATGACGTGGCCATACCGTATGCATTTTGATGAGGTTTATTGTAAGACGTCGGCGACTGGGATTCGTAAGGTACACTGTTTACAAGAGAATGCATAGAGTTGAGGTATCCTCCACCACCGCCAACCCCGGAGCCTGGGCCCACGGGACTCCGAGGGGACTGTCCGCCAGGGGAAGGCATCATTCCGACGCCTTTCTGATCCTTCTTGTATTTCATCCTGCGGTTCTGGAACCAGATTTTGATCTGTCTCTCGGTGAGGTTGAGCAGGTTCGCCATCTCCACCCTCCTGGGTCTGCAGAGGTACCGGTTGAAGTGGAACTCCTTCTCCAGCTCCACTAGCTGGGCGCTGGTGTAAGCTGTCCGGGCCCTCTTCGATGCTGCTGACCCCGGAGGACTCTTGTCTCCGGGGCAACTCTCCACTGTCAGGGAGAAGGAGAGGAGGATGTCAATCAGTAATCCATTACAGACAGATAGAGAGAGAGAGACAGAAAGAGAGAGAAGAAGGGGGGGAGAGAGAGAGAAGATGGGGGAGAAAGATAAGATAGAGAGAGAGCCAGATAGAAAGAGAGAGAGAGAGAGAGAGAGAGAGAGAGAGAGAGAGAGAGAGAGAGAGAGAGGCAGTGAAAGAACACAGAGTGAAAGCAAAACCATCTGACAACACTCAAGCTACTGATAACAGAACTTTCAACCATAACGAGGGGGGTTTACCAGATAAATATGCCCTGTTTCACTACTTAAATAGGGGTTTCATCATCTACTCTTTTTCTTTCTCCACCTCCTCCCACCCCTTTATGTGCGAGCGTGCATGTGCGCGTGTTCCAAACATATCACAATTTTGATAAATTCACTGTCATACTGCAAAGCACAAGGGTTATCATGGGGGCTCCAAGACAATTAACAATCAGTGTATGGGCACTGTGTCTGTGCACCAAGTGCAAAGAGAGAAAAAAGTAACTGAAGAATAGTGGGTCAATATTTGATATGGGACTAACCTGAGATTTCCTACTAAAACATGTTGACCCTCATCTTTCCCCGTAGTCCCACGCGTAATGCAAACACAAACGTTATGTATTCCTCAGGGTGTATAGAGCTGCTCGCTCTGCCCTCACTGATAAGCCTCCCCTTCGAAGCAGGAGCTCGGCTGCAGAATAGCAAGGTGTTGGTCTACTTGCCGCTGTGGCAGGCAGCCAACACTTAATAAATTTCACTACCTGTCGCAGCAAAAGGAATGCAGCATGACATAACCTGACCCATTAGATTATAACGGAGATGAAAGATAACTTAACACGAGGAATAGGGATACCCATGAAGGTAGGGCCAACACTAACGATTATTATTTTACTTCTTAGGAATTCATTTTTTTAAGGATAATAGCTTGATTTATAAAATACTCTTTTTGGAAACATGTTTGTTAAGTGTAGGGTTGTCATTTTCTGTCTGGTGTATATGCGTAAAACGTGCGTAAAAGGATTTTCACGAATTTAGCACCTCAATGTGTTGTATAAATTAATGAAAAACCCTTCCTAAAGATAAATCACACAATGAAGGTCGGCTAACTGATTTGCATTCATAACTCTTACAGCAAAAATATTACAAATACATTAACCCATTTGGCAATATGAGAGGGCCATGGGAAGGTAAGAATTTATCCATTTTGGGATGTTATTACATAGAACAAAACAAAACAAAACAAAACACCATGACCCAACCAGTTCATAATCAAACAGCATGATTTGGCTTTAAATCAGTAAAGAATGTGTAAAACACCCCATTAAAGGCATGCACCAGTTGTTTCCCTTAATATTATAAACAACACAAACACCCCACTCTGACCTATCACGTTTGTCTGCAATTAAACAGCAGGATGATGCCTGCATAAGTGCCTAAAACGTGCGTAAATCGGTTTCCATCCATGTCAGCACGACAACCTGTAATCAAAAACTGATGAAAAATATTTCCTTAAGAAAATTCATATTCAGATCACCTGGATTTGGATTTCAAACTTTGACTGTAATAAGTACCCATTTATGGTGCAATAAGGACGTTCATTGTAAGATAAGCATATAGTTATGTTTACGTAAATTACTCTTAAACCCCACAACCTCACCCCGTTTTCCTTTCATCCATAAGTATTTTCTTAGCACAATTCTAAATCAAGCACCCAATAAGTTCTGTCAAATATTATCTTGATTCAAATATTTCCTACAACATTAAAAAAAAATCATGGTAGGATGAGCATCTCTGAATTTTAAGATTGGCTCTGTGTAAATAAAAACAGTTAAACCCAAACCCCCCACATGGTCCACCAAGTTTCCCTCTAATCAAAACAGCAGGACAAACTGAAACAACTGTTGTCCGTGTTTGTTTGTTGTCTCTCTGGGAACATTATGTGATCAGTGGAGATTTGTGTTTACAGTAGGGACGGGTCAGCTGCAGGGCATAGGAACAACACATGGTGGAATCTTCTCCCAATGTAAGAGCACATACAGTCTTTAACCTTACATTGAACTTATATTTGATAACATTTTTGGTATTGATTGATAGTCATTACAGGATGTGTTATAATGAAAGTAACACTTCTAATGTGGATCGTGTCAGGAAGGAGTTGATTAAACTCTGTGGTCATTTTTTGGCTGCATTTCCTGAATAACTCAAGGATCCCCCAGTGGGAACACAATATAAACATAATATATATAATAAACATCTGACTTGAAAAATATAGATGAACACCTCTCTGCCCCTGGAATAGGGAAAAAAACATTTTAATGCTTACATAATTGTCCTATTTTGCACTGCCCCCTATGCTCATACCTTATCCCCAACCCCCCCTATATGTATTGTGTCCTCCCTCAAGTAAACTTATGCAACTTTCTTGTCAGAGGCTATCAACTTATGTGTTTGCAGCAGCAGTGTTTTGGTTGAAAGTACCTGAACTGGAGTTACTGTTGGGTTTCTGCTTGATGTTCTGACGGGATTCCTTCATCCAGGGGAAGATCTGTTTGCGAGTAGCAGAGGTCGGGGAACCGTTCTTGGCACTGGGCTGGTTGGACCCGTTGCTTGTGTTTTGGCTGATAGCACCGGGGGATATTGAGGGAGGGGGCGGGCCTGACACTGGCACCTGCGGTTGATTGCTTTCGGGATGAACCTTGGACTGCGCCGCCTGAATGGCTGTGGTCCTGTCGCAGCTCTCCGCCATCTCCCCCGGCTTCTGCAGAGCCACGGAGCCGTCAGGAGACTGCAGGGAGCAGGCAGGTCGATGGTACTCACTTTCCACATGAGAGGCCCGGGGATATTGGACCTGATTGGCATCATAACTGAAGCCATTTGCGCTTTGATATGGGTAGCCACTGTAAATTGCGGAGCTGTCGTAGTAGGTTGCCTTTTGCATCTCGCCGTTTCCCAATATTTATTTCAGAAACTGACAGGGTCTTGACACCCTTGTAGAATAACATTGGCACCCCGTGGTCACGTGACGCCTCTCCGCCAATGGCCTCCTCGGGTGAACCTAGGGTTACAAGAAGCACTGTGAGGAGAAGAAATGGTGGCGATCCATCTTACTTTTCAATACAGGCCTGACACTGGAGACTATGGAAGCAAGATAGGGCCAACAGTCCTGTAGACTATTACCGTTTACCTTATGGCTTACACAGGGCACAAAGGCACGCACTAACCTTGCATTACCATCTGTGCCAAAACACATCAAAACAAAAACCTGTTCAAACCCTTTTCAGATTGCCAAATCAATGTTAGGACCCAACCAGAAAATACAATACATTTTAAACCTGGTTGCCTATTAACAATAAAAATGAATGTAGTAACACAACACCCTTTAGACAAAATACTGGATAAAAGTGGTGCTGTAGGGAAATCCAATTAGCGGGTTAGCACAGGGAAATAATATTTATGTTATATTGTTATTCTACCAACAGGGCTGTCAACAGTATATCTAATTTCCCATGTAGCAGGTGAATGCATTCCGTGTGGTCCACAATTTTTTAACCCTTTTTGTTTTCACTGAGTACAAAAAAAAATCTTCCTTCAGTAGCCTAACAGGATAAACCTCAATGCGCTGTGCTTCCACGGCCACCTGACGCAAAGCAAAAGCACCCGCATTCTCTTCCTTCTCTTTTCTTTTTTGTTTTAATTCTTTGCATTCTGGAAGATAAATGAAAGGGCTACGAGGAAACCTGAAAAACCGGGCGGGCATCCGTGCACCTCTATGACCACGGTGTGAACTTTTCCTTGCAGGCCTATAATAATGGCTGCTGTCGGTGCTGTCTGCTCGGCGGCCCTTCGCCGTGATATATGGGGGTCAGTGGACCGGGACGGCCTGCTCGGAATGAGCGGCCCGGTGAGCAGCCAGCCCGGTATTGAGAGACAGAATCCCGGCATGGCACAGCTAGAGCCTGCTGCTAAGACACCATAATTCACGCAGGTAACCATGGGGATCACCCTCTTAAAGATTATTGGGGAAACTATAAACCATAATAGACACAGTAACAGGGTCAGCTTGGGGAAATCTGTTATAATGTGGAATTATTATTGAAATAGTGGAACATTTAATGTGGATTCCTGTTGTTTTAACCAATGCCATCAAGAAATAGTATGCAATGCATAATAATAATAATAATAATAATAATAATAATAATAGGCCTACTTATAATAATAATAATAATAATAATAATAATAATAATAATAATAATAATAATAAATGCAGTAATAAATATATAATTAGAAAGATAATTTACTTTATTTTTAAGTTAAGGAAATAGTGTTCAATGCAAATAAAACATAAATCCATCCTGTTTGATTACTATGAATGTGAAATCATGCTATTCTTTGTCAGCGTAGATGCAACTATTGCAGAAGAAGCGGCCAAGGAAGCAGCTCATTTTTGGAAATAAATACAAACTTATTAAAATAAGAATATATTTTGGAATAACAATAACTTCACATTGCAATTGCTTGAATCAATGGATCCGAGTTTAACATCTACAAAGTTGTGCAATAGCCTACAACATATGATTTCAAGACAAATAGGTGTATAGTAGTTCCGGAGCATACATATCTGATGCATTTTCTAAAAACGAGTACAAGGAAATGAAAGGAAAATGTGGAGCAGCTCAGGTTTCATGCAGCCGTTTAAAGCAAATCAGTTTAAAATGAGCTTTAAGATTGCCTTCACTGCAGCTTAACCGCATAGTGAGAGAAGGTGCCTTCGCTATATCTGCACTCACAATGACCTGGAAAAGATATCAGAAGGCTTTGTAGTGTATATCTCCAGGCAAGCCATTGCGATAGTCATAAAAGACAGAGAAAGAGAGACAAATGACAGGCTTTCTGCTCAGCCCTCTGCTCCGCGTTAGAGAAATCTGGCTGCCTGACTGCGTGTGTGTGAACTCTTCCTGAACTGAGATCTAAGTCATACGGTGATAAATCACCGAGCGACACACAAACTCCGCCATTTACAACCGAGGGAGCCTATTCCTGGCCTGCTTACCTTATCCTCTGACGACGAATGCAGAGCACCAAGCGATATTTTCTCATTCAGCGACGAAATCGATCAAAGCAGTAATCCAGAGAAAAAGTTTAAGGGCAGGGCTGGCTGGGTGAGGCAGCAGCAGCAGAGTGCTCCCTGCCATGCACCAGGCATTAGAAGCCACAACAAAAAAGGGAAGAGCCGAGAGAAACCCCTTTCCTTTCCTTTTTTTCCCTACTCGACGTGGATGGGTAAACCGAGATTACGAAAGCAGGCGTGAGCAGTCGGGTCAGCGAGATAAGAGTTATCTGGCCTCAAGATTGAATTTATCGTCATGCTATAGAGCAATGCCAGGGCTTCATAGTGATATTAAACTGAGCCAATGCAATGCAATAGACTATGTGATCCTTCACCAGTACCATGCAGACACCACTGAACTGCCCCGAACCAGAGCGTCACCATAGACAAAAAAAATTATGCAAATAAGAAGAGCCTTGGAAAGCCAGTTCAAATCAAGTGGTCCTTCTCCTCCTCCCCCAACCAAATGAGGTAGTGTGTCTAGAAAAAAATTATGCCTCGTTACAAACTAGCAAAGAATCTATCCCCTAAGTGTTTTAAATCTTTTTAGTTATTATTTACTCCACGCTCTGCAGTAGGGTTATGAGCCCAGTGGATGAGATGTAAGAGAGAAGGGAGAATACAAAGGAATAATCGGCCTCTGACCATGCTGCATTTCCATGGGACATAAAGGGCTTCTTTCTGCGGCTTAATCATTAACCCAGATTTTTACATAAACTCCTCAATCTTTTGGCACAAGGGACGCGCAATTCGTTTTCATTCCAGCGGCAGGTATTCTGCTGCCGGCATGGCTTCTTGTATGACACACTATTATTTTAACATAAGAAATCACAACAACTTGAGATCAAAGCCGTGTTCTATGTATATCAAGAGAAAAACCCCACCATGAGCAGGGTGTGAAACATGGGAAGAAGGTTGATCACCAAAAGGCAGAGAGGAGGACATGCAGCGAGGAGCAGGGGAGAATAGAGCCGGCAGCAGGGGGAATCCCTCTGCATGGTAATGCTTCACTCTTGCAGCCAAAGAGAGAATGAGAAAAAAAAATAGATTTATGTCTTCTCAGCTGCCACAGGCTGTAAACACGCTCATAACCGCAGCTTCTCTGCTGGTTTCAGGCTCTGGGACAAAATTCAATGACACAATTAAAAAGGTAGAGCACACGGACGGCGTGGGAGGGTGAGTGGGACAACAATTCACATGTGAGGTTTCTTTTTTTAGCCAACTCGGCCTTTTCTTTTCGAAACCAAAGTAGTCACATTGTATAATTATTTACTTCTTTGTGTTTTGCTAAAATGCTGACTCGTCTCTCTCTTTAATTTAGCCCTGAGCTAAGGGTGAAATGTCAGCGAGTTGGTGGTCCTATACGGCCGTGCAGAATGTGCGTAAAAATCTTGGAGAAAGAAACAAAATCTGAACATTTGATGAAAGAAAATATTTTTTTTAAACTATAGTGCAGTTAACTATAGCAGCTACACACAGATGGCTTTCACTGAAAGTACTTTTTGAAAGGAGTAAGGCACCGCTCCAAGAGCTGAGATTCCCCTCGTCACTTTTATAGTGACAAATTACACCACAAAGACAAGTGGAAGAGAAGGAATTATTGCTTTCGGGCTGGTCATATTGCTGCTACAAGGAAATGTACAAGCCCTGCTTCTCTATCCCTGCAAGTGCTTTTGTGGGCGTGTGTGGTACTTATTAGAAATTGAATAAGGATATCACCATCAAGCATTCATAACACAAATCAATAAAGATATATGGACTTACCGAAGGCAGTTCAAGGTGTCTTGGAGAGCGTGCGATGCCCTGAATTTACTCGGCTGGATTTCTGCAATGAAAAATAAACACAATTCAGAAGAAAATAAAAACTTTTAATGTGGACAAACACACGCTTAAATGCTATTTTAGACTAGCATCTCCCTATATTGTTAGAGAATTAAATGATAAATAATTCGTCTAATTGTATAAAACACAATAGGCCTTAATCTAAAAATGCGCAAAATGAAACGTTTTGTGCAAACCAACTTAAATTAGATGCAAGTGTTTTAAATATAATGGTTTGGTTTATGATTTATATTTCTACACACTGCTATATTTAGGAAGGCTCCAAGCCTTTGTGTTATTATCTGTTCAGTTTAGAGAAACCATTACAATCTAGATTCCTTTTAGCATTTTGCTACACAATATCAACCAAAATATAGCCATCTGTAAGAACAACAGAACCATACAACAATGATAAAAAAAACTGCATAAATAAAAACCAGAATGCAACGATTCTCCTTAGACAAATATAACAATACAACCAAATATTGCTGCCTGTATCAGGGTAATATCACTAATAACATAAAAAGGGGCCAATGCAAATAGTGTTTGTTGTTTCCCTGCATGCCGGTAAGCATTTTCTCAACAAACGGATCGAATAGTCATTAGCTCTCGCGCACCATCTTCCCCAAGTCCCCGCGCCCATAAATCAAGCTGCAGCGCCGTGACCTCAGCGGCCGCGCGGTCCTGGATGGCACTCCGTCTTCCATTATATCCTCGTTTCCCCGGCGGAGCGACACAACCCCACCGCTTTCCCCTACATGTTATGGAGCCCATCTTGATGTATCATTTACGCACAAAAACCTCACGTAAAGACACGGGATGTTTTGGCAGTGTGCACCTTGGTCTGGCCGTGCTCTATGTTTGGAGTTTTTCTATTTATTATACGGCTGCTTTATTTACAAACAGTTGTACAGGCCTATTTATCATAATTACTGCTTATGCTAGATATAAATAGAGCAGAAATATTTAATTATTTACTGCTCTATTCTAAGAGTAAAGGGGAAATAATATTGGCATTATGATGATTAGCATAGGAAGCATAACATAACAGTATATGTCGTTGGCCCAGACAAATCGTTACAATTACTATAAATACTAATACTATAATTGCCATGTGTACATTTTAAAGGCCTATTTATGCTTGATTATCTATGATAAATCGGATATATCACTAGGTAGGTGAATATCGATAGCTTCTTAGTACCTGTCTAGTTTCTCGCCCTGCAGAAACCCTGGACCCCTATTTTACTGACCTCTGCCTCGCGCAGCAATAACTCACGACAGTAATGAACAATTGGCGGAAATACCTCAAAATAAAATCCATCCTCCCAAAGCTCGGGCTCTGACTCTGTCCGCGTGGAAAAACATATCCGTCCGTGACAGCAGTATAATACATCCACAACCCCGGGATCCTCTTTCTCTCTGTCTGCCTCTCTTTTCTCCCCTCGGTAAACAAACTACAGAGCCCGGACTCCCCTCACGGAAAGTGGGGGTAACCCGCATATAATCAGCATCATATGGCCAAACCGGCGCTCCAGTTTTCTTCCCCGTGCCATAACATCTCGCAGTATTATGCGCACCGCTCACGTGACGCAACGTCAACTTAAATCCCTTTTATTTGAGCCCGTGAATCATTAATGGAGGCAGTCATTGCCCCTGAGGAGAAACGGATCAGTTTGGAGGGAGAAAAAAGAGGGGTATGTGACACTGCAATGTATCTGGCAGAGGAGCAGGTCTCTCGCAGAGAAGCAGCTTTTCCACGTGTCGCCCATTCAGAGCCAAAGACTGTTCTGTCCGTTTTAAAGTGCCATATATTTGGTGCCTGTTAGTGGCTGAAAAAAGAGCTAATCCTGCCTGCCTGTGTGCGGAATTTCAAGTGCAGCCACAGCTCGGAGCCAGGCTACAAACCAGTGTTTTGCACTGCAGCGTGATAATTCGCACTATCTTAGATGGAGAGGGCTTTCCTTTACAAAATGCCATTTAAGAATGGCATAATGATTACTCATCACTCCAGCAAAGGGCTACTCTGTTCTCTTTACAACACAGCAGCCAGGACTGCCGAGAGCTTTACTCAATATCGCCCCCCTCGTCCACAGTCCGGTTGAAGTACCACTTAATCAGCATTTGGTTCTCCATCAGCAAAAGCCTGCATGCCGTTTGCCAAATGGGGTAAAAAATGTCACACGTTTACCTGTCCTACATAAGGATGGTGTGCGCCCTGGTGGTCGTGGAGGTGTCTGTCACTCAGCAGTAAGCGGAAAGTGGAGGTGAGGTAACCAAAGAGTGGCTGCTCGACCCCGCTGATCACTACATGGACCCCCATCCGACCTAAGTGCGTTTATGCGTTTCCTATGACCAGCTGAGTGATGTTAGAAATTATAGGTTTGTGCAACAGGAGAGTATTTTAGCTTTTGAAGGGGGGTTGGGGCTACGGTGGCAGAAATGCCAAAAGACACAATTGTCCTATTGGCCAAACCCACTATAAAAACAGCATAGTATATATTTAACTTTTGCCACTTCAGATTTTGCCAAAAGTCTAGCCCGGAAGAAAGATCTTCTATCGGCACCGTTTGGCGCTTGTTTTCCGTCAACACAGAGCAGCAGGCGTGGAAAAATCCCACCACAACTATTAATCATTCGGGGCGGACATAGACAGCATCCCACTCCCACACCAGCCTTTGTCTTCTCAAACTACAACTTGAGCGGTAAACTTTTAAAGACAGGAACGGAAGCAGACCAGCTCTTATTAATTCACATTCAACACTTCTAAAACTGATGAAAAGAGGAGGAATATTAATGATCACGACAAAAAAAGGGTTTTACGCACAGGTTTTAGACTCATGTTTATGTAAAGAAGACTATTTATCTTTTGTTAAACATTGTTTGACTCTGCGTTGTGTTAACTTTCTCTTTGTTTTTCTACAATTGCAGATGTGGAGCTGTCACTATGATTTTATGGCTGTACATGACCGTGCTCTGGAAGTTAATCCCATGTTGCATTTTGCCACCGCACCTGAACTTTTCCCTGACCCGAGCAGAAGCAGAGAGTCGAGTGGGAACTTATTTTGGGATCACAAACAAGGAGACGATGGAATCCATGAGGCCCTCAGCTGGTAGTCTACTTTTTTCGCATTTGCCCTTTCCTCAAAAGTAATAGTTGAGCAATTATGTTTTTAAGTTTACATTTTGTTTTGCATGAAACAAATTTAGAGTTATTTACACAAATCAAGGTTCCTGATCACTGTCAGCGAAGAGGACATAGAGGCGCAGACCTCTGGAGGTTGGCCAGACGGCGGTCCATATCTTCCCACAATGTTGACACTCGGAGCTCTTAACAGCCAGGCTTGGGTTACGGATACACTCAGACAAAGATAACTCTTTCTGCGAGGTTTACATCGGCCAGTATCAAGGCTAATGCGAAATTCAACGCCTTAAGCAAACTTGTAAACATCGCTCATGAAGGCAGACTGACTAGGACAACTTAATTGTTTGCGTAAAGGTGGTTGTAATAAAGCAATTTTCATGTTGAACTAACTGGCTCTTTTTTATGACTGAAAATTATGTATAATATGCTTTTGTTTAACAGCTGTAACAATTTGGAGGTAAGTGCAAAACAGCCCATAAATAAAAATAAACATTTGTATTGTTGACATTGTAACACACTCTAAGGACTCTGTTAATGTTTGACCTGTGTCTATATTCTCTATTGTGTTCATCCTCATTGAAAGGCTCTTTCAAGCAGCAGATGTAATTTGCATTGATATTGCTGTTTTAAAACACTAACTCAAATTACATTCAACTGTGAAAGTCATAATACAATTAACACATAGAAAATTTGCCACAGTAAAAATCCATGAACAACAACTATGGTTCCATGTTAAAATGCAAAGTGTTTTCGAGGTTAACTTTGCAAGCGCAAATGCAGAGTGTTGCTTCTTGTCGTTATTTTGCAGGTCAACTTTAAGTGATTTTATTACTAAATACTCAGAAACGTTTTAGCCTCATCTGTAAGATAGCGTTACTTCTGCAGCCACATATCAACCTATTTTAAAACACATTTGCACATATCTTATTTGTCTCTTTAGTCTCATAAAGCAAGTATTTGCTAAATGAAGGTTGTTGTGATTCACCTATACTTTATGTAAACACACGAGTTTGTACTCTGGGCAAAGTGCATCTGTTAATGAGCTGTCGATAACTAAAAAAATATAAAAAGAAGAATAAAAAGAATGAGGGTTGAATTGTATCATGCTAACTTCTCCTGGGTTCGAACATTTAGGGGAATTAAGACCAGCCGTCTTGTTAAATATTTACTGAGATGTCCAAAGCAACGTTTTCTGTCAATGAAAATGCTTTTCAATCAAATAGACTTATCAAAATAGGACCGTTTAAGTTAAATAAACTTAACCTAAAAAAGATCAGATTAGAAAAGCTCCGAAGGTGCAACAATGTTAGGTTGGAAATAAAAAAATATTGTATTTTATTATACATTAATAGTCGACAGAAGATAATTAAATCACGCCCACTTCTAGGATATTTTATATTGCACATATATATATATATATATATATATTTGTTTAACATCTACAAAAAAATTAAGAAGGAAAAACAACCAAATCTACTCACAAGTCATGACGGTCTGTGTCCCGCAGACAGAGTTCTGTCAGGGGAGAAGAGATCTGACTCGCACCCTGCAGAGGATCACTTCAAATGAAAATAAGGTAGATTTTCAGATCTATTTCTGACCCCGGGGCATTCATTATTCAACAAGTCACGTGAACTGGCGAATTAAAATTTCAGTACATTGGAAGTGACCTCTATTCGCGAATCAAATGACTTGACATCTTGTAATTTAACTTTGGACTTGTTGGAGTCAGCGCAAAATCGGTCCCAATCAGCCTCAACGCCATGTTCTGTACAGCCTTCATGTCTACAGGAACTGATTCACAGAAAGATGAATAGCATGGTATATTCTAAGAGCGTTTTTATTATTGCCGTAGGATTATTTATCTAATGTGCCAAACAAGTGAATAAATGTAAAAGATGCAAAAAAACGGTATATCAAATAAATAAAGCTTCTACTGAAAATGTGGCTTTTACTGTGGGAATTTTGGTGAATATCAATTGTATCTACTTTTAAATGCAATGCAACTCCATTCATTACGTTATTGGCATATATATTGAGCAGAAACCATCAGTGCCACAACATATTGGAAATCATAATAAATTGCATGCTAAATGCCAGCATGTTTCAGCTCATATCTGCACTATCTACCCTGACAGGAGTGTTTCGGTGATATATTGCAGAAGAGCTGTCTCAAAGAATAACTTTGGGACAATTCATGGCTCAGATTCACACCTTAAACCCGTTTTTGTTTCCGCGCTGTCTCTGGGTAAATCTTAAATGGGAAGAAAAAGCTCGCGGAGGTCTCAGCACTGATGTATGGTCTGAACATTGTGTGTGTCGAAAGGTCAGGGGGCAGAAGAAGTGCTCTGAGCCAGTGATTGGCCAGAGCCTGCCGTGTCCTCTGGTTGAACTCCCTATTGTTTGGATGAAGCAGGTAGCGACCAACACTCACACTCCGGTGCACCGAGGTTGGCTTCGATCTCCTTATAATGGCAAGAGATAACAATATGTTAGGCCGGATACATTTAAAAATGTAAGGTTGGTTTGATTTCCGTGAAAGTAGAAAAGCCAGCAATGCTAAAGCAGCTGAAATCTGCCTCCTTAATTAAAACCTCGCCTCAGCTTTATCCATGAAATGTGCATGACATTCTTGCTCATTTTACGGATTAGAAAAGTCAGTTGAGCATGATGACATTATTCAGTCAGCGAAAAAGTATTTATGGTAGATAGGGAGACGCTTGCCTAAACATAAACATGTTACATTAATTAAAACACCCTAATATGTTTTCCTTTATGTAAATCTTGCTTTAACAGAATTTGCGTGATTAACAAGTTAAAACTCTCTGAAAATAACATCAAATATAGCAAATATGTTTTGATTATATTCAGAGAAAGTAAAACATATAAATATAAATTATTATGCAAGCGTGGGGCAGTAAATTATCCAATGCTTGGTGGCATGCAATCACAATTTTACGCACACATCTCCAAACACAGATAACGGATTAAAGGCTTTAAATACAAGTAATAAAATAAGTCCACAACCACGTATTGAATTGAAAAAATAGCATAAGCACAAAATATATGAGTTTGGAAATGCAATCTCCCTCTTTTTTTTAAAGGGGGAACGCCAATGCTCTTGCCATGTCAATACGCGCGGCTTCGCAAGTACATGTTGCTCTCAATTGAAATCAGTATTTGCAGGGACAAAATATCCAAAGCCAATTCGACGTTATTAAGTGAAGTACATATTTATTTCACAAGGACAAATTGAACCTACACTAGCCTACATCACAACCACAATACTGGGACAACACATACAAATATTCACAGTTTAGAACACAGCACAACATGGGACGGACTAGCACAAATAAACCTAGACTTTACAACACCAACAAACATAATTCTACTTGACGAAATGCTTTCCTTATTGTGCCTTCATTATGATTTGCCTATGTACATTAAATGTGAATGTCACCTGGACTACATTCAACAGTAAACCAACCCACTCAAACACACAAACACTGTTACTCTGACTGATGCCTTACCTCTAAATCAGCCGTCTGGTTTTCTAACAGGCATCGAGAGTCTCGCTAAATATCTTTCAAGTATATTAGAGCTTTCCATGAGCAATAATAAAAAAATAATGAAAAAACAATACTCAGAGAACATAGAAAAAATACTGTTTACCTCACTGAATGTTAACTGTAATGATACATATTGATCCTACATTTGAATGTGCGTTATCCTTCTTTCATAATAATAAACAAATATAGAAACACTTCAGTGGCCACCGTGGCAATAAAAGGTGAATTTCAAGCTTATATGAAGAGGGCGAGGACGACAGGAGAGGGAAAGGGTACAAAGGACGTGACAGGGGCCCAATGGCAGAGGCAAGGTGAAATAGATAACACCATGTGTGTAAAATACTGAGAATCGGTCCATCAAATTCCACTTGTGATATTTGCCATCTCAGTCTGGATTGGGTTTTGTGGTACGGGGTTAATTTCAGCACTATAGACCTGCGGTGCACGGCGTGGGGACAAGCTGCTGGCCTGTTTTGATCTGCTGCTGCTGGGGCCCCGAGGCTGAGGACGAGGCCGAGCTGGAGGAGCGGATCTTCGTGTTGGGAAGCTTGTGCTCCTTCTTCCACTTCATCCTCCGGTTCTGAAACCAGATCTTGACCTGGCGCTCGGACAGACACATGGTGTGCGCAATCTCCACCCGCCTGCGCCGGGTCAGGTACCGGTTGAAGTGGAATTCCTTCTCCAGCTCCAGAGCCTGCTGGCGGGTGTATGCAGTGCGGGACCTCTTGGGCACTCCTCCAGTGTAATTGGGATTGACTGGAGGAGAAAAAAGCCATACACAGGCATGCAAGCAGGTGTTAAACGCAGGCTGATAGCGTTTAATCCAAAGCCCTAGTTCCTCCAATGGACACATTACATGGTTGAAAAACGATAAAACATTTCTGGGTTTGTTGGGAAATCACATCCGCTCTGTTTGTTTTACTCTCAAGCCTTGTTTCAGTTTACGGACATGACCTTAATGTGGAGATGCCGAGTGTACAAGCACTCGCATCCAGGGACATATCAAGCTTAGAAATGATTAACAAAACAGCGGGGTTGGATATTACAGTTTGGCTCGGCTCCAGTGGTGGAGGTACTTTGGGTTAAAAAGCAACAAAGGCACATGGCCCCGACAGACGAACACAGGCAATAAAATTTACGAGGGTCCTTAATTACCGACCCTGCTGCTCGATAGTCGTAAATTGCTGTTGTAAGGGCTGCTAGTGCTGCCTCAATAGGCTTGCGTGTGTTCCAGTGGTTGTTTCTCAGTGGTTCTGCTATTAAACCGTGACGATAACTCACCGTTGTTAACGTGGACCTTTTTCATCCACGGATAGACCACCGGCTCCTTGCCCTTCGCTACGCCGGGATATGCCTCACTGGTGAGGCTGCAGTCTTTGCTGGCATTTTCCCCTGCGCCACCGTCTGGGGCCGCGGAGAGGCGAGGACCGTGGCTCTGTGGAACCGGCTGCGGCTGTGCGTGATGCCCATCCCCGAAATCATCGAGTCCGGTAGCAGGGACGTTACCGTAATCGTATCCCGTTTCTGTGTAGTTTGACCTCGGATAGGATGGTTCTTCGTGATGGGGGAAGCCCGTATCTTTTGGCCGCTCGTAGTAATCACCAGCGTTGGGGATGTATCCGCTCTGCTGATATTCGTCGCATGGAGGAAAGGAAGGCTCGATATAGTTGGAGTTTATCAAGTAGGAACTCATGGTCATTAATTTGTGAAGTGCAACAATACTAATTTTTATCGCGCTGTCGTTTTTCTGATCTCCACAAAACCCTCCTACTCCCTGTCAAATGTACAAAGTTGCCTGGTCACGTGTGAAGCGCCACCAATCACGGCGTGTCCTGTGGGCATCATGTAAACAGGAACCAATGGAAAGCATGGCATTGGTACCACCAACACTGCTCGGACTGGCTTACGTTGATGTTTTCCTTATTAAATCACCGTATATAAAGCAAAACCAATCAACTAACTTGTTTACTGCATGAGGCCAAACTTATGTGGGTGAGGTATTCCTGCTTGTGCAAAATAATTCCACCTCTTCTGAAACAGAAAGTGAATATGAAATGAAAGCCCTGACAAAATAAAGGTTATCACAAACAAAGGAATATTTCTCACTGTGACGTGAATGTCTGTTGTTGGAGTTTAAAACGTGTTGAATCCCAAAAATGTCGCTGAACAGGGGCACTGACAGCATGCCAAACATCAGTGCAAACTATATTGTTGTATATCAGCTTATTTAAATTATCAAAAAAGAAACCCGTTCACAAGCTTCCTGCAAGCAATGACATTATCACTGCGGACACATGCCTGCATATAAAGCATAACTCTTGTGCATCCTTGTGAATACACGCCTATGACAAACACACAAACACAAAACACTCTTCTCTCTCTTTGCACACCGGCGTACATGCATATGACCCCTTTTTTCGTTTCAAATGCAATGATGTTTTCTGCACATTTGCCAGGACATAGCAATGATGTCAGACTTGACTTTGTATTTATTTTAATATATGAAAGTTATCAGGCTCTGTTGGCACGGCCATCACGTATTACCAGTTATATGCGTTACCTGCCATTGAAAAGCAAATCCAAACACTGAACAAACACTTGCAAGTGGATCTTTCATTATGGCCACACGCCAAACCAAGGCGTGGGATTGTGAAACAGCTCAGACATTTGATTTTTTAAGACATGCCACAATTCTCTGTCCAGCACAGACAATGTCACACCCAATACAATTTAACAAATCTGTTTGAATTGTGAAATATATAAAAAGTTATCCAGAAACAATTTTCCACTATTTCAATACAAATATGCAATATCTTGATCCGTCTCTCCTACGCGTGCCGCTGCACCACCATGCAAACAGCCAGGCAAAGATTAGCCACGATGTGTTGTAACTATCAAAGTATATGACAAAGATAGTGGGTACTAAAAGTTAAAAATGGCAAACATTCAGGTACATTAAGAAAATAAAAATAATAACAACATTTAATATAATTATGTAAGGAAAGACTCACATAGATTTTAGAATAATTTTTAAATAATTTTTTTAAAAAGTCAACTGCACATTTTTTAAGGTAGAGTCTATAAAAGTTTCTGACCGTGCTCCTCGCCATCGGCCATCACGTCCAGGTCCTGTTTCTTCTCCATGTCCGAGGGGCCTCACTGTATATGTGTCCCAAGAAGATGCAGCAGCTCTTCACAAAGCTGATCCACACTGTCCACGTCAACAAGGCCTCTGCATGGAGAAACAAGAGGCCAAACTTCGGAAATATTGAAAGCTTTCTTTTCTCTCCTTTTTTTCTTTTTTCCCTGGTCCCCCCTATTCTATTCGCTCCTCTAAACAGAGATAACTTCTGCCTGACCCCAAAGTGACACCGTTTCCATTTTGTTTCTGATTAATCTTTCCCATTGACAGTCTTTGTTAAACAACAAGGCGTGCCCCCTTTCCAAAGAGGCGACATTTTCATATCTGTTAGACGCAGTGACCTGAGGCTCACCCCGGACTTGGACTTCAGTTTTGCATGGTCTGTTCAGCTCTGGGGAGTTGGGGGAGTACTTAGCGCAGGTCAGCACCTGGAAAGGTCCCTAAAGTATTTTAAAACATGTGCAAAAGACCTCAAACTATCCCGAAAATCACACGTCGCCCTACGAGTTAGACAAGGTGGAATAGGGGTCTTCCATATCTGCTGCAAATGGGCTGATATATTTAGAAAAAAATACAGAAGATTTTTTCTTCAAAAATCACTGAATCTAGATTTTGGACGCAGAATATTTAAAAACAGGTGAATTATTGACTTCCCCACAGCAACGAGAGACATGCCTCAGTTTATCCTCCTCAAAAATTGCTTTTCTCTCATGTTCACTCTGTTGCTGCAAGGCAAAGCTGCTCCTATCTCGTGTATCTTACAGGCTTTCTCACACCTAACTCATTGTAAATGGCAGCTGATGTACTTTCCGCCATACATCCACTGTATCCGTATGGCCGAGAGACCACCTGAGAGGCAATATGTCAACATAATGTCAGCGGTAAGACTACTTC
This sequence comes from Notothenia coriiceps, assembly GCF_000735185.1. Lineage (NCBI taxonomy): Eukaryota > Metazoa > Chordata > Actinopteri > Perciformes > Nototheniidae > Notothenia > Notothenia coriiceps. The sequence continues at coordinate 200,271 of NW_011335892.1, read as the reverse complement.
ACATCATATCTAAATTTACAGTATGCTGCCATTCTATTATATATAGGTGCTGAATAAATATGGGCCAGATCAGCTATTATCCACTGATTTTACAGGTCATTGTAGCTACTTGTTGCTATATGGACCACTTTTTTTTCTTTAATAACTTTATTAAAATATATTATTGTGATTCAAAAATCCGGCTCAGCCATACAAAAGAAGCATTTTAGATAAGACTGCAGGTAATATCTCCGTTATCTAGTCCAGGCCTGCAAGCTGCTGCTGTGTGTTTCAATATAAAGCATCTGGAAATCACTCGAACTATGCACAAAATATAATAGGATAATAATCCTCCAATTGACCATTGGAGCAAAAGGAAGCAATGGCAAACTAGCTTACACTATCTAAGCAATTTTCCACTAAATTTAAAAATCCATTTGACTCATAATGTGAATAAAACCCGTTAGAGCTGTGCGTTATGGATTTTATTTAAGGTTATAATAATCTAACAGCCAGATCACGGTGTTCCCTTTCAGAGCATATACTGTGAGGTGAAGGTCTATTTAAGCAATATACATCATGCTGACAGTTTACTGTAAATTTAGATTATCAGTGAAGTGCTGAGACGATAGTGACAGATTGCAGATGGTGCTCACAAGGTTTCCTGTCTATACGGATCCCTGACGGTGGGATAAAAAATCTTCTTTGCATCCAAGATGTGGCAATGATTCGGGCCAGAAAATACCTTTCACAGCTTTATGGACATATTTTGATACAGGTAAACGCTCATAATAAAAATATTTTCTTTTAACACTTGTGATTGTCCTTTTAAACCACTTAACAGCAAGGACTGGCAACGGAACGAGCTTTCACAATAACTCAGGATGGGCACTAGCTTTTATATACAGCTGCAAACTTTGATTAGACTAATAACAGTGAACTTCAGGCCTCCAATGATCGTTAATAAAGGCAAAGACAAGCTGCTTCTTCCTTTAGAAAGTGCATAGACAACTTCTTTATTCTTATAAAATAAAGAGGGCGTTTCAACTGATAGTATTGTGCCAGTATATTTCCGAGATGGACGACACAACTAATGTTTCCAAAATGGTTCCAAAGAGTACATAAACTGATAGGTTCATGTGCACTTTGGAGTTAGTTAACAAGAAGACTGTCAACGTTTGAATTAATAATAATTGAAGACATATGAAGTTGTGCATTCTGTTCAAAAATGTGGATTCATTTGGAAAGTATTTAGCGAAGATAGCCGTCTATCTGGTCGCTTTCATTCTTCATTGATTCAATAAACAAAGTTATGAATTAAAAAATGACTACATTTTGAGAATTTCATTTACACATTTTTGCATTTTAACACTTTTCAAAGTGCAATATATGTTGTGTCCGCGTGTGACGTTTCTTCAAATGTGCTAAATGAAAAATGAAATAAGATTGTCTAAATATAACTTTTATTTGATGCTCAGATGACAGTTAAAAAGTTTATGTCTGAAAAAGTCCGAAATGATTGGGCCTTTCTATGAAAAGGATCCAAGATTTAATAATTGTTTAGTTTTGGTTGGATTATTTTTTAAATAAGTTGTTATAATATTATGTTGCGTTCAAGAAGGCATGCGATTTTGCCGAGACCCAGTTTAAGCTGGGTAATGTTAGTTTCTGGTGTAAATTAGGTTTAGTTATAATCTATATTTGTTCACATTTATGTGTAATGGGGTCTCCCTACAAACATCTAAAGGTTACACAATTTAGTTATAAGAAATTGCATTCATTCCCCATGCGGTAAAAAAAAGGCCCAGCAAAAATAATTACGTATGTAGCGTAAAACCTATTTATTAACAAAAAATGTGTTTTTTGTATTTTCCCTCTACGAGTCACAAGAAACATCTGTGCCATTTCAGTTTTCTTAAAAGGCTTCTATTCAGAGGATCAGGAAGAGAGGGGCTAAATGTTTTTTAAGGGGTCCGGGGGCTCAATTTGGGGGCTGTGGGTCTTCCCATTACCCTGTGACCGGGTCGAGAGTATCAATCCTCAAAATGCAAATTTTTCCCTCGTCCCTAAACATATCAAATGCAATTTATTCAAAGGAAATTCACCAATCAACCGCCCTAATAAAACGTCAGCCACTCAATCTTGTTGCTGGGGACGGGTGGGGGGTCCCCTCCCCCGGTCCCAAACGCGAGGTCACCGCGCTTTCAGGGTTCACCTGGAGTGCACTGTGCAACATATGTAATTCAAAGCTATTCTGTCTTTTGTGTGGAGAGTCAAGATCGCTATTATAAGGCTGGCATCAAGCTCCGAGTGAACAGATGACGGAGACTTGTTCAGCGCGTAAACTTTTGACCCCAATTTTTCCTCCTCTTCTGCAGCTATCTCGCTCTCATCTGTCCCAGCCCAGTGAGATATCTGCCCCTCTCAACGAAAAATTGATTTGAACAATGTGTATATCTCTTGCCATCACGATGATCATTTTCACAATTTTCATAATTAGAGGAGATGCCAGCACAATACCTAAAATGCGATTGTAGCTTTATGATGTTTCCAACGAGGGAGTGAAAAGATAAATCCAATAGGCTCCCACTCAAGACTAATAGGGTTGTAAAATATGCAAATCATTCATTAGCTTATAGAGAAAATAAAAGCAGCCAAAAGTCTTTGTTGGAGGCAACACGTAAAGTTAAACTCCCATCTCTCCAGTTTCTCCTCCAGTGCAGGATGTTACCACAGGCTCTGTGTCCCTCGGTATATTCATTTTAACGCATTAATGCTTATTGGCAACGCCAAGCAAACTTTATTATCACGTCATTAACGTGAAGGCGTGTGTGCGCTCGGTACCGTGGATGTGTGAGTAGTTTCCCTCTCTCCATACTGCAGGGTGACAGTGAACTTGGCCTAAAGCGAGCTCTGCTGGTGGCTCTGAGAGGATGCAGATTTATCTTGGTGCTGTGGCTGACCTCCAGATGAACCTGCAACGCTTCTCTCTTTCTGCCTGGCAGTATGCCGCACATGGGGCCCTGTCGAAATGTCTCCTCATGAAATATTGGCAATGGGTTTATTTTCCAAATAGCCGCACTCTCAAAGTGTCTTGTTTTATTTTCAGTGTGTCTAAAATCGAACTAGAAAGATGCAGCATCTTCTTAGAATGGACTCATATGCATAACAAACCGAGCGATTGCTGCAGATTTATATGGTGTTAATTAAATAATCAGTGCACACCCATATACTACTGCTTTCAGTTTGATACAAAAAGAAACAATGAAAAAATGTAATAGATTTTGGGAGAAATCCACCTTGCATTTCCAGGTTTTTTCCCCACAATGTTGCCAGATAATACATACCGAATTGGTGGAAGTCCAAAAACTAATTTTAAGTAATAAAGAATATTTTTCCACAAAAATGCAATGGTTCTAGACATAATGATGCAGGCAAACACAAAGAAAACGTGGTGTTTAAGTTATGATGGCTGGCCGCCCAGTCACTAACTCAGAGAAATGTAGTCACAAGTGATTTTCTCCAAAAACTATAGGCACAAAAAGGTAAATCCACCAAAATGTATATAGGATTTCGTAGTTGGCCTCGAGGTTTCGAATTAGAAACGGCCGCACCGAGTCACACACTATTTAGTTTAAAAAATACGCAGGAAACTAAAATGAAAATGAGTTAAAAAAAAGTCAAAGATTATATATTTTTCCCCCATTTTAGTCCATGGTCTTTTGGCATCAGGGTCCGGCTGGTGGCTGGTTTGGCCCCGGCACTGATCGGACAAGAGGTCACCACAAAGCGAGAGTGACTTTTAAGAGGTAATTTGAACTTTTCAACCCCAAACACAAAACAACGAGGCTGACACAAAATGGAATTCCTTTTCAAATGTTTGTTCCCATGTTGTGTTTACTTGACACTGTTTACAGCCTTTCCTAAAGCCATACACTGTGCCAACATGTGGAGCGCAGAGCTCAACACAACAACGACTGCAACTTTTTTCCATGGATGGACCTACAACTTCCAAAAAGTTATAAGCAGATATAGAATCCAATCAAACAGAGCTAGCAGTACATCTGTAGGCCTGCACTAACGCCTATAGCTTTATCACGGAAACCTCCACACACACTTCCCTTTTAAACTTTCTGATTCACGGTCTGTGAATCCTCCAATGTAATAAAACGACAACAACTAGAAGTTTGTGGGGGTGGAAATGGACACTGAGATAATTATCCAACATGTAAAAATGGATTACGAGTTACACCACAGATGGAGGGAAACAAGTTACACGGGGAAGGAAGCAATTAAATAGCCATGAGCCGGACCCAACCCTGCGCAACATCTGCCGAGACCAGGATTCAGCACTGCACGACTGACGAATTAGTGTAATGGACTAATAGGGACAGATAGAGGGAGCAAATACAATAATAAGGCTGTTTAACACAGGCGGGCTGTTCTCTGGCTACCGGATAGTCTGCAGAAACTTACCCAGAGTCGCGGTCCTCATCCTGGAGAGCGTCCGGTCCATTCTGAGCAACACAGAGCAATAGACACGGTCTGTACCGGTCAAGTAACACTTACAGCCTGCAAAGAGAGAGTCAGACTAAGCTTCGCCGTCAGTGCGATTATATGTTATGTGCAATATACTGTCAACTCCCCAAAACCATAAAACTTACTTTAATGGCCACCACGTGACCGTTTATGGCCAGTGAGCCTATCTGGCCGCGCTCTGGATGATTTTTACGATCTAATTCATAGACAAAACCCCCCATTCATTTAGCACCCAAATGTCAGAGAGCCAGAATCGGCCCTAATAAAGTTTACAGCTGAAAAAGTCGAGCTGATTCTCCGAGAATAGCCCATGAGTCTGTGCGCAAAGGGGACGCCCGGCCATGCAGCCGGTTAATGGCCAAGGACCCCAAAACACCCCCATCTCCAGAGCAAGGTGAGTGAAATATGAAGTTTTCATTCGAGGGGGACCTGTTGAATTCAAGGATTTGATTTGACAATTCTCTGAAAGCTCACTTAAAGATTTTAGACCAAACAGCAAGGTCTGACTCCTCGCTTCTTTTACGCAGTCGTGGCAAATGCGTAAACGAATCTGGATTCTACAAAAAAGTTCACTCAATATAATGTTGCCGTTCCAGTAGAAAGTTTATTATGGCCATCATCATCATCATCATCATCATTATTATTACTATTATTATTATTATTATTATTATTATTATTATAGTATATTCTTGACTTCCAGTCTTTGAAAAAACATTTACAAAAAGCTAAACACGATGGAGTTATACACATAGGCAATGAGATTTACTGTGGGGAACCTCCACATAAAAACAGCTATGAGAAAACAAAGATAAAACACGTTTTACTCAGATGTTGCGTCCAGCTGAACAACGCAAACAGCAGCAAAAAAAATAGTACAAAATAAAGATGCAAGGCACAGCTATACTGTACATACAAGACTGAGTCTGCACCTCTGTCCATACATGTGTTTACAATGCACACAATGACCACACAAGGCTCACGCTCTGCTGGTTCTACTTTTGGAAGCAAGTTATCTGACAAATTGATACAATACATCACACAAATAAATACATACATATACAGTACATATATAGAAAACGAAGGCTAAACAGCTCAACCTCAACCCTCTTTTTATTAGGCTGGTATTGTTCTTATCACACAACTTTTACTGGATTTATTTGCGGTGAATAGGTAGCATTTCAAGCGTTTTTCTTTTTTTTCTTTGTCTGAACAGGAAATAATTTAAACAAACATTTATTTTCTTTCTTTTTCTTCTAAATCTAGACATAACTGTACATAATGTATTTTTTTCCCCTTACATAAGCATTACCACGGTGGAAATAAAGAGTAAATAATATTAAGGAATATAATGGGACAGTTGCTGGACATACAATGGGCTCAAGTGGGGTGTCCCTTGTCCCGCACACGGCCCGTTCACAAGTCTCTGCGCTTTTTGAATTAGGAGGAGAATTTGATATGACAATCTTTGTTTTATTTTTTTTATAGTGCTCGTTATCAGGGGTAGAGGAGTGAATATCAAGGCCTGTAGCCTCCCCCGCCTGCAGACGCCATGTTCATGCTCTTCAGCTTGTTGTCTTTCTTCCACTTCATCCTACGGTTCTGAAACCAGATTTTGATCTGTCTCTCTGAGAGGCAGAGGGCATGGGCTATCTCGATCCTCCGCCTGCGGGTCAGGTACCGGTTGAAGTGGAACTCCTTCTCCAGCTCCAGGGTCTGGTACCGGGTGTATGCAGTCCTGGCTCTCTTACCCTCTGGTCCTGACAAATCTTTTTACATAAAGAGAGTGGGAAACACATCAGATACAGTAAATGTAAAAAAACAAATAGTGCAGCAACTTTGTTTTATTACAATTCTTGCATTTTTTTTTAAACGCTGCATGTTTTGGTTTGTGGTTTTAAAGTTGGAACACGACTAAGTAGATCCCTTAGTTATTGCAGAAACAACCAGTAGCGTTAGTAAGATTTACACATTTTCAACTGCACCTTACGAAAAGTAATTCACATGGTCAACTTTGGGTATTTGACCTTAAAATAAATACAGTATATTTCATTACAACAAATTCTCAACGTGTAGGTTATATCGAAAACATTTGAACTGACTTTAAAGTTATATTTTATCTCATAAAATGATTGCGTACCTAGTATATGGTAACAGTACTGAAAAGCACCAAACAGGTGAGATGCGCATGGCGCCACATGCCTCTTATAGTAAACATATTTTCTACTAAAATAATCCAAATCTGTCCTGTTTTGATAACATTTAAAACGTCTCATAATATATAAACACAATTACACCTTAACCCAACAATAACACAGCAACAGATCTATAAAATCAATACAACATTACTAAAAGAAAAGCACTTTACCATGATTTATATGAAGTTTTCTCATCCACGGGTATATCTGTGGCTGTGATGAGTCGGTGACATTTTGAGGAGTTGTTGGTGCGCTTCCCGTAGGTTTCTCTTCCTCGAGGGGGGAAGATTTGGACACACAGTCCCGGCTGAGCAGCAGCGAGCCTCCGTTAGAGCTTGAACACGGGGTGTTTATAGAGTTTTTCACGGCTCGGTGTTGAGATTGAGTTTCGTGGACCGGGGAAGAGGTGGCGACCGAGGAGCACGGTAGTGGGTCAGGTGGTGGCGAGAGAGACGGTGTCCTGTTGTTGCTGGCAGACTGGTTGTACCTGACCGGCTCCACCGAGGGTGTTGTCGCCGCTGAGTGACTCGGGGAGTAGCCTGGTGTCTGCTCGTCGCCCACAAAGTGTCCGGTACCGGTCCGACCAACTGTTAGGTCCATCCCGTTGTAGCCATAGCCATACCTGTTCGAGTGCATGGCTGTTGAGTCTCTGTATTGCTCGTTTTCCGTATTATGGTCTCCATAATTATGTAACTGGAAGTCCGCGCCATTGGGATACCGACCGCAGAATGAGTTCACAAAATAGGAGCTCATTTGTTGACAATTCCTCCGTTCGCTCGTAGTAAGTATTGTTGTTGTTTTTATAAAATTCAAAGGTAAAATACTAAACCTGTGTGCTTGATTTGTGGCTCTTATGGTTTAGCGCGTCCTATAGCACCCTTGCACAATTTATGATGAATTATGGAAATGAGTGGGACATGGACTTGATTCTCTCTTACGTAGGCACCCAAATATGGGGTACGGCATAGTATCACGTGCTTTTGTTGACCAGTCGTAAATCCTGCTTGGTGACCTCCAGAGGTAAACTCGTGCACGGAGGAAATACTGGGTGGGATGAGAAGGGAGCGCGCCCCCATGCGCTCGTGGCTAGGGCCAACTCTGAGCTACGGTTTGGGTGTTTTGAATTGTCGTGGTGCGCCATCCTCTGGCCAAACTGGTGCACTGCCTGTCTGCGGAGCTCTGTGAGGCGTGGGCTCCACACGGGGTCATTCGGAGGTTAACGACCATTGCGGCAAAAAACAACGGGCTCCTAAACAATACAACAAGTGACATGCTGAGCGTGCAATCTCTGCGAGGACAGTGTATAGAAATAATTCGATCAGAATATGTTATTCATGTTATGATGAGGATATGAGTGCAAATAGTGTGCGCAGTTAATAGAATAAAAGCCCATTCAAAACAGGGCTGTGTTTTTTCTCTACACTTTCTTTTATATTCATAAAACAACTGAAGAGCGACGAATATGGGAACATGTGAATAAATATTTCGGGTAGGATAAAAGCTAAACATCACATTATCGAATATTAACACATAAACTTCCATTCGAGGCCTGTACTTTATGCCACGTTGAAGAATTAATACATTTAAGTATAGGCTATGAACGCGCGTAAAGCCACGATACTGTCTATTTTAGGCTATTTAAAATGTAAAGATTTCCAACAACAAGCTCTCCAATTATATAATAAGTTGTTGCGTGCTACTGGGTTTTATTACGCTTTCGTATGAAAGCAAAACCTCATTATATTGAATTGAACACTCAACATCTTTTCAATTGTTTTTTTGTGTGCTTTTATGCTTTGGATATATCAACAGATCGAGAACAAAACCCAATGTGTTCTATGGGCAGCTTGGTGTCGATTTGTGTGCAGTCACCGTTCAATTTATAAAAACAAGAGACGCAATTTGAAGTTATTGAGAAAGGAAATATTCGAAACGATGAATGGATGAAATGGGGCCAAAATGTTTAATGCAAAATTATTTCCTGCCTTATACAGATGATAATTAATAGTTTCGATATTTGCATTGTGCCCTAATGCATCCATTCGGATGGCTGAACGTTACATCACAAAAAGGTATCATCGTAGTATTTTATGTTCCTTTTATTGCGTTACATCTTTTTATGATATACCATTTTTTGTGATATTGCCATAAAAGTTTTGAAGCAATTGTCTCATCGGTCGATTAGAATACAACAGAAGCATGAGATGGTTATCAAAACATAATTCAAACTCTCAGGGAAAACGTTGCCCTATACGTTAGAAAAAAACTAAGTATTTCTGGCTCTAAATGTACCCTGGCCAATGCACACATTATAAATCATCTACTATGACCAATGTTCACCCTGAGCAGGAGTACAAAATCAGAAGACCCGCAAACAGACACGACGCCTAAATGGTGGCATGACGCCTCGTCCGTTTGGTTTTCTCTTTGTGGAATTTTTATGGCACTTTCGTCTCTTGAAGGCAGCGGCTTGTCCTTTGCTTTCTTTAACATGCTGTTTCCCAACAGCAGCCCCTTTACACAGCACAAGCCCCATCATGTGTTTCTGACAAACATAGTGAACCAGATATTATTTATTCTGCTTCAGGTATGTGCTCCCTTTGCGGTAACAAGCCCCCAGAACGCACGGTGTGAGGAAGGGTGAATACCGTGCTCACAAAATCCAGTTGGCCCACACTAAGAGAAGACCTATGGGGTGTGTGTTCAGTCATGCTCCAACAGCTGATTTATGGCTGGCCAATGGCAACAAAGTTCCCACGAACATTATTTCAAGCCAGGGACACACCCAGGAACTAAATAAGGAGCAAAAAGAAAGGAGATGAAAGAAGTGAGTGCGCACTGGTGTCAAACACGTTGGGCTGGGAGCGAGGGGGCCAAAGCTGCAGAAAAAAGGAGGGCAGTGCACTCTGCAGGCACATTTGCACACATACACACCAGCGTCTTAGAGTATAGCAATTAAATACTTACTGAGAATATTTTAATTGCACTTTATGCCTAAATTACACACGGCTGTAAAACGTCTTGAACGAACTGTATTCACATTCAGGCTAATTATTTAGATAGAAACATATATATTTGATAGAATACGAACAGCAAAGCGATCCTCAAAAATACTGGAGAAAAAAACGATTGGATATTGAAAGCAAGAGCAGTCAAAGCAAAGCTCGATTGGTTTTGTGCATTACAATTGTAATATGCAGATTTCAGATATGGACAATGCACACCATATTTGATTAAAGTAACTATACATTCCCTTTTGCAGGATTAATATCTTGCAATAATCTGTCCATGCTTTGAATTTAAATCTTCAGAAGTTGATCGACTAGTAATTTATCGCAAGAAACAAATCACTGCAGTGTCTCAATATTCTACATTGGGCTCGCTAAATGCATTCAAAGAAACAGCATTAACCATGTTTATGTGCAATTACAGAGTGCAAATAATTTATATCCAACCGAAATGTTTAACTTGTCTGAATTCGATTGGAGGGAAGCCTCTATGTTTATTTAAGGTCATTTATGCGATAAAATAATCCTGTTTTTGTCACTGAAAATGTGCCTGTTTATCAATTCAATGTGCATCATCCAGCATGCACCTGTGTGGTTAATAACACAGTAAAGCATGGTGCATTTAAACACACAAGTAAATTAGACTTGTCTCTCCAGCCTGCACTGCAGGACATTTGCAGCAAAAACGGACAAAGCTGCAACCAAAGCAACTCCAGTGTGTCCACAGGAGGGCGTTAAAGAGCACCTCTTTTAGATGGCATCTGCCTAATGATTTTTGCATCAAAAGGTCCATCCACATTCAAATCCAACAACAAACAAATACGGCATAGAAAGCATGCAAAAGCCAACAGGAAGATAAAACAGCACTTGTGTTAACTCATCTCCGCTTAATCAGATCTTAAGCTTCCGCAATTTAAATCATAATCAAATCAAATAACATTTAACCATGTCTTCCAACCGCTGGATATTTAACCAGAAAACAATAAGTAGCAATACTTGAACACAACTGTATTATTCTAAAGGTTGATCATTGTAAATTGATAGAAAAAGCAAACAGAGTAATACGTTTAATTTGTCTTACCTTGTGATGGTTTCTGCCTGTGAACAGGGGGAGGTGAGGAGAGGGAGTTGGCAGGTGCTGACGGCCGGTGACGGAGGGAGGTATCCAGCTGAGTCCCCGGACGGAAACTGGGAATCCTGGGGGTCAGTGACGCACCGGGGCTCCGTCCACCCATCATGCCCAAACGACAGCAGGGCACCCTCAACGATCCAGTCATGACACAAAGTAAGCTCCTGCCCGACCGAGAGAAAACTCCAAATTCCAAAACCGGTATAAAACTGTAGAAGGTCGCTGGTGGAAAACAGCCGCATTGAAGCCCGAGACCGTTAAATGAAAGGCTGCTCTATTCCACTATTGGAAATTATATATAAAAAGTTCATGTTCATGGCTCCCTGCCACGTGACAAGCTGCGACCAATGGGAAGACGAGTCGGGTCGTAAAGTAGTATTGCCATGTTGTAAATTTTCATAAACAACAACGGATTTATGACCCAGTGCTGGAGGAGATGGGAAGCGAAGGGAGGGGGGGAGAAGGGGGAGAGAAAGGAGAAGGAAGGGGGCAGGTCACCGTCAGGCGCCATCTTACCGAGGACAGAGGGAATGCAGAGTTCAACAGCAATTTCCCTTCATCTGCAGCCTGCCCCATCTCGCATCCTCATAGTTCACATTCCCAAACTAAAGTGTTTACCTTACACTCATAATGGACTGCAACAAGTTTCATTACATGCAACATGATATTGGCGTCAGTCAACAGCACTGACTGGAAGCAACATATTATTACTCAACCGGTACATGTTATGACTGATGATTATGATCATATTTGATGTGGGTAACTTAATATGACATGCAAACAAATGCTTGGTAATAGAAAAAGCATGTAATGTCATTCAAATATATTTTCATTATTTAAAACATCCCCAGAGGTATACGTTTTTTTAAAAATATTTATTGGTTTACATATTACTTATACAACTAAACGTTGGCACTAAATAGGTATACATCACAGTTTTTGCACATTTTGAGTTTACTTATTGTACACGAACAAAAATAAATGCCTTTTTTCGGCTACTAAAATGTACTGCTGTTAAAATAAAAGTGCATGCGTTTATTTTTGTTTTAGCATTCACAGACAGCTAGTCATTTAACCTGAACATATTTCTGAATAAAAAAGGCAAGAATAGTTTTATAATTGCAAGGATAAGACTTCAAACGTTCACGTGAGGGTGTTGCAATAATAAGCTATAGCTGACTTTCCTGGAATCTGAGGTAGGTTACATATGAAGGTCATATCAAAACAAACAAATATAGTTGTTATGATGGGATGTATGAGGGGCAAATAGTAGCCAGGTGTCGAAAACAGGTACATTTACATTCTAAGTGAGTTATATTTAAAAATATCACTAAAAAGTAACAGTTACTGAAATGTACAGAACCATCTAAATCACAGTTGGATGCATTTAACTAACAAGACATTTATTTGTAATTCGCCTACTCAAAATAAGGCACATATGCGCAAAAATAATAGCCTACTTGTTTCATAAAAGTTGCAATAGTCTGTGGAGAAAAATACTCGAATAGGTAGATTCGTTTATTTTACAATCCATTTCAAATTGCGCTGAATTCATTGTGTCGGTGTTTTAATGCGAGCAAGAAAATGTGAAACATAAAATAGGTAGTCTTTCGTTAAGGAATGTTAATTCAGTAGATAATCAGGTTACATTTTCTTGCATATTTAAAAAATATATATCATATGGATAGGCAGTTCATATCGGTATTCCATGCGGAGCCTTATTATGTATTTTGGGTTTGAAATAGTGGCATGCAGCCTACTGTTAAATGTTTATTACATTATTGCCTTCAGCTGTCGTGTAATTAATCAGCATACAGCTCTGAGTGCATGAATGGCATGGTAAACATTTGGGATATATCCCTTACGCATTCTAATGTTGTGGTTCTTCCATTTAATCCTCTGTCCGTGCGTGTCTTTTGTTACTTTGCAGCCGTTTCTGACTCCAAACCGGGGCTCCGTGTTTCACCAGCTTCGGGCTCTCCGGCCTCTGAAACCGCCTGGATACCATCGTCCTTTTCCCCGGGGGCCGGCACCGGGCCCCCCTTGTTGTCCTTCTTCCACTTCATCCTGCGGTTCTGAAACCAAATTTTGATTTGCCTCTCTGTGAGGCAGAGGGCATGGGCTACCTCGACCCTCCTCCTGCGGGTCAGGTACCGGTTAAAGTGGAACTCCTTCTCCAGCTCCAGCGTCTGGTACCGGGAGTACGTCTGCCGTCCCCGCTTTCTGTTTGGATCTGTAAGATAAAATGCACTAGCTCTGTATCACTTCCAATAAAACATTTGTCTCGACATGTATGAAATGTGACGCTTCATAAAGCATTTATAAAAAAATTAAAGTGGTGTTGAAATTGATGACGACAATAAAAAACGTGTAGGCTTACTTGGAATTATTGTGGGGCTCATTAATTTAGTTGTGACTGCGCAATTAATTGTGGCTTACATTTGTACATTACACCTAACCAAATACACACTCATACGAACACACTCCTCAAATCAGTAGGGGATATTATTATTTTTAAAATGTCTCTGCATCTATTTAAAGTAGTCCTGCTGGGATACTTGGTGCATGCCTCCTTTGAAACTCTGCATGCTTTTCCAATTAAAAGCCAGCGATGCTCTGTGCACCTAAGGAGCCATAAGTAATTAGATTACAGCCTCAACACCCTCACCCTCAAAATTATAACAAATGCCAATGTTCCAAATTATTTTCATTCTAAATCCACTTGACTTCTTTATGTAACAGACAATACTGGTGGATATTGATCCAGCAATGTGCATAACAAATAGTTTTAGAAAATACCAGAGCTTCTGCAGTGCAGACCCAATTAGAAAGGAGCTGCAGAGTGCAAGAGAACTGATTTACACAACATGCCCTCTTTTTTACAACCACAAAGGGGAGAAGAGGCTATAAGAGTAATAGGAGTGCAGAGAAACCCCCCAGCGGCAAGGTCTCTGCGTACTGAACACACAGAAGCGCTGGCCAAATGAATTTATGGCTGCAGAACTCATTAGTTGCGCAATAAAAGTTTTACGATTCTTCCCATGCAACACCAATGGCTTCACGAAATTAATTGAACCACTAACGGCCAATGTAAGTATCCCAATGTTTTGTAAAAGCATTGACCTGAGGGGCTTTCATATAGCATAAGAGACAGTATCAGCAAATACCTGATCCTCTCATCCAGGGGTACATCCGGTATTGTTTGTCCGGCGGCGAGGTGAGGGGTCCCGGCTCCGGATGGCAGCAGCTGTCGGTGAACAGGCGGCTCTGGTCAAACAGGCTGCAGTGCAGTGGGTGTGCGTCCTGCCCCCGGCCATATCCCGAAGTAAACACGGGGCGGCTCTGGTACACTGCATTGCTGACGCTGTAAACTCCGGACAGAGACGGTGCAAAGGCGATGGCCGCAGCTGTGTGAGCCGAGCCATAGTCCTCTCCACTGGGTCCAATACTGCAAGAAGCCCGCTCCACGTTTGGAAAGAGAGAAGTAGCCGTCGTATATTTACTAAGAAGACCATCCACATAATAAGAACTCATATTTTTTCTCTCTGATTTGTTGGCCCAGAATCCTCAGTGTCGTTTTTACGAGGTAGCGTGATATATGACAGCAATACAGCCTAGATTTACACCAAACCCCATTTTTACTCTGGACCAAAGAACTCATCCACGTGACGCAGGCCTGGCAGCTCTAAACCAATCAGCATGCAGACAGGGGTTTCATTATGGTGCAAGACTGCAGAGTGGGATTAACACTTCACACACAAACACATACATGTAAACACACACGAGAGAAATTATCACAATCCCAGTGATCTAGAGGTAATTTAGGTTGTATAAGGTCATGGGCTTTTGTCATATTTCATAGTAGTCCACTACAAATAATCATCTATTTAAAAATATGTATTATTTTATTTGTGTTTACCACCTCGGAATACATTGTGCCTTCCTGAAGGTAATAATCGACACATACTCGTTCATATACACTTATAAACAATACATAATAGCTGGATAATATAGTTTGATATTCGAACTAAAAATATAATAATTCCGACAGAAGGTGATTTTTATTGTTACTCTTCTAAATCATAAATTGGCCTACAGTCGCTTGCTAAAGAAAATATGTTGATTATATCATTTATGTAAAAAATATCGGTACAGAAATAGTGCACAATGCAAGTTTCTATTTTTACGTTTAAACAAGATAGTGTTGAATACTTTCTTCCAAAATATATTTCGAGATTTTCTTAGTTGAGAATTTAGAAACATTTATTATAATAATAATAATAATAATAATA
Organism: Notothenia coriiceps; assembly: GCF_000735185.1. Taxonomy (NCBI): domain Eukaryota; kingdom Metazoa; phylum Chordata; class Actinopteri; order Perciformes; family Nototheniidae; genus Notothenia; species Notothenia coriiceps. The sequence continues at coordinate 185,129 of NW_011335892.1, read as the reverse complement.
ATAATAATAATAATAATAATAATAATAATAACACCTAATTCATCCTCCAAATTTGCTTTGATTTTAACGGCTTAACAATGTTATCTCAATAAATTGGCATAAAGCATGTCTTTAATAAATACGCAGAGTTACAAGAAAGCAAATGGTTATAGTGACAATTAAAAATAACTATTCAAATTTGAAAAATAATAATGCATAATATACCCTGAATTTGCCAAATATTTTAAGGTAAAATATTGATCTTAGGACATGGAAAACTGATTGCGTTATTATGTGTTCATAATTAAAATTGTAAACCCCTTTATGGAAATAGTATATTTTAGGACATTACTAATACTTATTCATGTTATATTTCATCTAACTATTGCTTTACTATTTCTACTATTACAAGTTCAGTTTGAAATGGTATGCGTCAATTAAGCCGTCGAAACCTTAAAGAAATAGAAACATTGAACAGAAAGCGTTTTATCTGCAGGGCGGCAGCAGTAATCCTGCAGTCCGCGTGCTCACTTCTTGCTTCTTCTCTGCTGAGCCATAGGCTGGAGAAACAGTTTCTGCACTGAGATTGTAAAAAGGTGTGAAATTATTTGCGTGGTCTCTTAAAAAATGTTACTGCAGTTTGTTTCCCAGTGCAGGTTCATTGGGAGGAGTGTTAAAAATGGTGGGGTGATGTTGTGGAACAGTGTCGCCACCATCTGGGGACTTGTGGGGACTGCAAGGTGGAGAGGCAGCATGTGCGCAGGCGTTGTGTTTTCCTGCTGCAATCAAGGATTAAATACGAGATAAAAAGGGAGAGACATATCTCAAAATGTAGCAGTATGTTTCTTCGGTTGTGATTTTATCCAAAGTACCGATTTAACAGAAATGTCCAGATGTATTTTTGAATAAGCAGTAGGCCTATCTGTGTTTGGAGCTAGCTGCTGGCTTTATGGCTCTTTCTCCTTTAGGAAGGGCCAAGCTAAGGAGCAGAGGGCGGAAGGTTCCCAGGTAGAAACAAAGGATCTCTCCAAATGACCATGAGTCCTGAACGTCCCCGTCGGGGAGAGTCCAATAAAGCTGATCATTTCCGCTCGGCCTTTTGTCCAAGGTGCAGTCCCACGTAAAGAGAAGAAAAAACAAATGGGTGCCATTCTGGAAACGGCCTAATTGTGTCTGGACGGCCATAAAGCCATTACAACTGGAATGCCAGACAGTGTAGCAGACCAGGCGTTTTATTGCACTGTCTCTGCTCGAGCCTTTGAAGTTTGGGTCCATCTGCGTCCCCTAACGCGTCACAACAGCACTCCAGTTAGTTTGACTAAAGTCCTATTTACCCTCTAACTACAGTAATCTCCCAGTAGATGTGTTGTGTTTAAGAGAACTTAACAACCTGGTGTATGACAGAAGCATGCTGATCGAGCATCAGATGTAAAGCTCTGCAGCTAGCTGAAATGTGATTTGTTGCTTCTCGTATTTGCTATGTCCTTGTGCCAAATATTTTTTCCAACATGCAGAGACTTGAACCGGCCTTGCAAACGTCCTGTTTTAAAGATAGAACTCTTCTCTAAAACCTTTGGTATTTACCTTTTGAGTACAAGCTGCCTTTTAAATCCTCTGAGTTGTTATATTTCATAATTTTAGTGTTGTAGATTGGTTATGTCGACATGTGCTAATGATGGAGCTTTTTGCTGAGCGTCCTTGTCATATCTGAGCTGAACAGCAACACATCGGCTGCATTATTTCGGGCTTCAGCTGTCGAAGACCTCGATGTCTTTTTTTGTTTTGTGTCCTCTCGCCTCGCAGCGCTTTGCACCCCATAAAAGGTTATAGCGGTAATTGTCTTTTACGGCTGTATACAGCTAACAACATCCTCTGCCAAGACGCAGCTCCGTCCCCAATCCAAGAACACGCACAAATTCCCCTTTAAGTGTGTGCGTTTATTAGTGTTGGTGTGTTTTGGTGCTGCAAAATGGAAAGCTTTAAACGTTTTTTAAAACACATTTAAGATGTTATTTAATTGTATTGGGCCTAATTCTCCATAAATGAATGTCCAATAAATTGATATTTCTGTATTGCAAAATGAAAATTATTGATTGATGTTATTTATATATTGTGTGTGTGTGTGTGTGTGTGTGTGTGTGTGTGTGTGTGTGTGTGTGTGGGAGGGGGGTTGATATCTAGTTGACAGCAATAACCTTCATATTAACCGGAGTGCAATCAGCGTCCAAAAAAATACTTTTTATGCAGCAAGCAATCATTTATAAAAAACTATAATTTCAGTGTGAAGCCGACGTGAAATAAAAATGTGACGTGCATGCATTCGCAGATATAATTTGTTTTATTTAATAAATAAAGTACAAATTACATTTGTGAACCAAAAGTCAGACGGTCAGCAGACCGTGAGGTATTCATTAAGTAGCCTACAGTGTTTTATTTAAATTTCTCTCACTAACAAACAGTATGTACTTCCAAAATGTTACTCCCTGAAATTCCAGCATCAAATGCAAGCAAACCTAGCCTATAATCTGCCATCGAAAAAAAGGTTATTGTAGGTAGTTGAAAGACATAGGTAGTCAATCGTGTCGTGTGATTTAGCTTCCATAACATCTTTTAATTTAGTATTTTAGCATCTTCAAGAGGTTTCTGAGGTCTATTCACCACCTACTTCAAAATGCAACCAGTCTGTAATACGGCTCCAATGTTAGATTCAAACTCAGGGTCATCAGTCATAGTTCTAAGCAGTAAGGGAGAAACAACAATAAAATTAATACATTTTTACAAACTACGCTCAGGTGACTCTGAGATGGACAACAAATATAGCTAAGAACCGGAACACGCAGCTAAACATCCATACACAAACGAGCACATGGACCAGGCCAACTAATACACTTTAACGAGGTATTAATTAAAATCAAAATAATAAAAGAACAAATACAAAACGAGTGGGCACCGTTAAAATTGTGCAATATAAAGGTAGTCGCATCAAACTAAAGCCCAACATGCTTTTTTTTACAGGACAATTAAGCCTAATAGCTTCTGTTATATAGAACAATAAGACAATGAAGTTTAAAAACAAGGTCCAGCAGAGTTAAGAGCTTCCACGCACAAAGCTCGCCAACAGCCAAATGTCTAAAGGTTCAGTCAATCCCTTTCGGTGCGCCCTCTTTATTAAACTTCTTCATCTTCATCCTGCGGTTCTGGAACCAGATTTTAACCTGTCTCTCGGTGAGGTTTAACTGCCTCGCCACCTCATACCTACGGTCCCTGGTCAGGTAGGCGTTAAAGAGGAATTCTTTCTCCAGCTCCAGGATCTGGTACTTGGTGTACGGACAGCGTTTTTTTCTCGTGGCACTCGCGTGGAGCCAGTTGGCCACAGGGTTATCTGGAAAAAGTGAGGGGGGGGGGCGAAATTTGTGTGAGGCCTCGGTGCTGAGTAACCCAATTCGAAAACAAACATTACTCATAATTGGACTCAGAAAAAGAAAAAAACTCTAAGATGAGAAGAAAATGACTACACCAAAGCTACACCAAATAAAACTATTTCTCTCAACACACGGCCACTTTAAAAGCTGCGAAAGGTTACCTTATAGCAATGGGAGCTGGGCCATTAACAGTCCCCATAAGGAAATGGCACGTTCAGAATGGCATCTGTTCAGACGCGCACCCCCATCACGCACCCAATCCTCACAGCTAAATGTGGTATAAATAGTAGACTATAAACATTGGGGACTCTGCAGTGACTTACTTGGATCCAGGCCTGGTTTCTCTTCAGCTTCTCCGCTCGTGTCCCCTGCGTGGACGGACAGTGCGTCCTTTTCCCCCGGTGATGCCGTTGCTACGGTTCCGTTGGCGTAATCAGAGAGCAGCAGCGCCGTGTGAGAGCCGGGCAGCGCGCCGTCAGCTCGCGCCCCTAGACCCTCCGGTTTGATTCCGTAGTGATGGGTCGTCGGTAATCCGGCCATGGGCAGGGAACCGGACATAGGCTCCAGCAGCCATGACTGATAGCGGCTATCTGTATCTGCACCGACCGGGCCTTGATGATGCCCGTAGTGGTGATGGTACATAGAGGAAACACTGCCCGGGAACTGAGCAGGGACGTGGCTCCATGATGGCCCGAATACCGGAGGTTTGGACGGGAAAGTGCAGGTCCCGAGCTCGCTGTGGTCGCTGATGGAGGCGGGATGCCTGGAGTGCTGGAGCCCAGGACCGGAGGGGTATCTCGGAACAGAGAGCTCCTCGCTCTCGGGCAGAATGAGGGAATCGACGTAGTAACTAGTTAGTGTTCCGGATGTCGACATGGCAGAGAAATTACATGTACGCAGTCATACAACAGATACATGCAAAAAGTAAAACGCGCACACACACACCACACACACATTCACACGCAGTAAAGCCAGCCTCACAAAATAACAATGTGGAGAAATCAAGTAGCAACTTGGCCCCACAGAGAACTACAGTGAGCTAGTAATGGGGAGACAAGCTGCCACGCCATTGGGTAGCAGTCACACGTGATCATAAAGGCTGAACAATAAAGGATAAATCAATCCCTTTGGTCATTAAATACTCACCCGCTCTCCTATAACAACCTCTAGTTTTAAAGCTAAGAATTATGAATTCATACGTTGGATCTGTTTTCTGTAAAACAGAAAATAAAAAAGAAGTGATGAGTAAAATAAATGCTACAGTATCCTAACCTGCTTCTGCTTTTAAAATCCCTTCTTGGTTGCACAAAAAGATACAGTATGTTTTTAGAGGCCTGATTTTACGAGGTACTTTATAGGACACGTAAGCACCCTACTATTGCTGCTCACCTAAACACGTTTCAACCACCACTATATTAAAGAAACTAAGCAGCTCAAGGCTGAAAGAGCGCCTATAGCCTATCTCAAATAACTTTACAAAGTGCATTATTCATTTGATTCGACTGTATCAGATGCAGACATCTTCCAATGGCCTTGTTCTGCATTTTGCATTTAACACATTTTACGGACAAAACTGCCAAACACCAACAAGTTATGCAGGTCATCTAAAATAAGTCTAAAATACTTATTTTCCCTCTCACATTTACTTAAACAATGTAGTTGTTTTGGGGCCTATACTAATTTACACACTTTAGACGCATTTAAGCGTATGATGTATTTTTTTTAACAATAACCACATTTTGTGATTTAGACAAGATATTTCCACATCAATGTAAATGTGCAGGCTATCAACAAGTAATGATTCACATTACAGCATATGTAGTTTTACGAAGATATTGCAGCACTACATTTCCAATAGTCAAAAGAAAACAAACACGAGATTACTACTTTAAAAATGAATGAAATTTTATTTGGGAAAATGTGAATAAGATGAAAATTGAGCAGGAATAGTTCAGTTACAAAATGTGTCTTGTTAGTTGCAGGTATTAGTTTGGCAGTAATTACGATGTTAAACTATACCTATATACCAAATAAAACAGTTACTGGATATTAAATAATTGCATTTTATATAATGTAAAGCAATATTTGGGTTAGGGTTAAATATAAAATATAGATCATATGTTGAAACAAGTTGTGAAAATAATAAAATTCAAATGTATAAAGATATTAAAAATAGATAGACAAAGATGAACAAAATATGCAGTATTTGTGTTATTGATCCACTGAGTTGATTCACGATGGCCGAATATTTATGAAATAAGTTCCTATTACTATTACTGGTGGTTCCCGGTTCCTCCCTGCTTAACCCTCCGTTAAACCCGTTTATTATTTACACTGCCGTTATCACTTGTATGGGCCTATATCTCGCCATCATCACCACCCTCAACAAATTAACTCTGATGACTGGGAGCAGCCAGTGCCTCGGTGTAACGTTACACTTAAATAGAGCTAAAAATATGTGTAATGTGGTGCTTGTGGTTTTCTCCTTTTAAAATCAAATGGTGCGAGCAGTGGTGGTGAACACCAGGAGACAACAGCACATTTAAAATGCATGTTGTAAATATTGAGCTTGTAAAATTTAACAGACAAATTCAATTAATGTTATTAAACAATGAGCAAATTGCGCACTAGAGGCGTTAACATAAAAAAACAAATCTAGCTTTATATTTGTTGGAGTTCTTAATAGTTTAGCTGATAATAAATGGATTACAGATTGAAATAATATAAAATTAACAATATACTGAGATTGTTTTTATTTTAGAGAAAATGCATTCTTAACTTCATCTTAATGTGGATATTCCCAAAAGGGTTTAACTGTGTGCGTATTATTATCCACATTATCCTAAACCTTTCCCAAAATCGCAGATCACGTCTACAGAGCAAAACCTTGAGTTCTCGCATATTACGCTGCATTTTTATTTAATTATTACCATCAAAATAAACGGAGAGCTGGGCCAACACCCCACAAGGCCACAGGCAATTCTCATGCAGGAATTGTTTCCACTCTGTTCTTACTATTTAAAAGACGAAAAAATACGCACAAGCTGTCCATAATGTGCATACTGGTTGCAAGCTATCACCTCTGTGGTACTTGCACTTTATTTGGCAAACAGACATCAAACAACCCGAGGGGGGGGG
>NW_011335892.1:156791-178575 GCF_000735185.1 Notothenia coriiceps | reverse complement strand
GGAGCGGCTGTGCGCCTATTTGTGCACTAAAACTTAGAATAGACAAACACCTTCAGAGGAGGAAAATACGCCAATGGCTCCCAGGCTGTAAACCTAAATCAGGGTGTTTTTTCACCCAGTTTACCACAGGGGCTATTCACTTCTTTTGCCTCTGGAGATAACAGCCTGTCTGGCGGATCTAAATATCGCCATAAAGCCCTTCCCCTCCTTTTGTCTGAGATACTATTGCGCAGCGGAAGCATCCGGTCTCACTGCCCACGGAGGTCGCTGTTGCCCCATTCACCTTCCCCTTCCCCTCCACTGCAGTGGTCGTAACCGAGGCCTTGTCTGGCGTGTCTGCGTCACTACTACTCACGGAAAACACTCACGGCTTTACCCTTAATCCCAAATCCACGACGCATACTGCAGTTCAGCTTTGATCACATTTTAAATCCAGCACACATGGCCTCATAGGCTTATTTTAACGACGAAACCCAAGTAAAGAAGTCTAAGGAAAACATTACAGGAGACAGGTTAAGAACATACACAACAGCCAGTCACCACTCCCCGGTTTATAAACTAGTGGGGTTTAGAACATGATTCCAAAATACTTCTCCACAATTTTCATCAAACCCGATCATCTGTATGTCCCTGAATTGCTTTCCTTTTGGTTTCGAAGAGTGGAACTGGGGCAATTAAGACAGTTTCATGTTGCAGAGTTAGAAATGGACCCCAACAACATGAAACTACCTAAACCACTCGACAGTCGATCCGGGCCTCAAGTGAAACACAATCAGCCAATTCATAATGCACCGTGTTCGTCGGTCCCGTCATCAAGTGTCCAAAACATCGTCTGCATTAAGAAAGTACATCTGTTTGTAAACACTATCGTAAAGCCGGTGCAACAAGGCTAAAAATGAACACATTCGCAATGATAAATGGACTTACCCGATCCTCGAAAGGTTAATCCCAGTATTCCCAAATTAAAGCCGCAGGTTATGTTTTATCCATTGTATGAGTAGGCTACAGTTAAGATTTCTAGCTGAGAGCCAGGCCTCCTCTCCGTCTGAAAGGCTCTCCCACGACTGAAGCAGCTCTTAGAGGAGAGGGAGAAACCTCATATACCAGCCAGTCATAAAACTCTACAATAGCCGGCTGAGCATGCAGCTAGACGGCTTATAGCCTAATATCTTAATTATTTCCGATGGCCATTACATTAGCATCTACATTTGTCAGCTGGTTCACAGTGTGTCCCCATTGATGGAGGCCAAGTTATTTGGGGTTTTGCATTTCAAACAGGATGTTTTTTCTGATTCTGTAGACTTTGCCTTTAGAGATATAAATACAAAAATACAGGCAGCTACTCTTCTATGCGAGCTGATAATTTATTAAGCACTACACAAAAAACACAATATGTACACAGAAATATACAATAGAAACATTCCTATTTCACTTTGCACACCTTTTTCGTGTAAACGTCCTCAACGTGATTAAAGATCCGACTCATACATTTAGCTCGTACATAGAATAGGCCTATACCATGGTGGACTACATCTAATGATCACAGGTGAATTCTTCTTCTTCCCTTGTGTTACATGGGTGTTATATTCCAGAGTGATTGAATAACTACAAAATAAATGTATAGGAAAATGTAATATCATGCAATTCAAATTAAAATAAAAACAAATTAATATTTGTTTGAATACATTTACGAGTATTTGCCAGCAGTTTGGGAAAAAGTGGAACATTTAAGCCACCTTCAAGTGCACAATGTTTTTAAATTGCGTTAATTTAACTCCACTGACGACACTATCCAACCATACGACAGAAGGGACAGAAACAGGTAGATGATACAAAAACACAATATCAGAAAGCAATCAAATAAAACTCTACATTCAATTTTTCCCCAAATTTCTTATTCTCAATATAACGCACAGAGGACGATGCATCGACTTTAAGTGTGTCTGGAAATAAAAGAAAGCAGTACCTCACAGTGAAATTAGTCTTAGGTGGACAGAGTGGTGAGGAAGGGTGTGGGGGTGCTGGAGGAGGGAGGGTATCATTGATTTCACCAAACATCTTCTATTTAAATTTGATCACCTTGTTCATCATGAAAATCCGTAGTTGGATGTGAGCTCCCGGATCCTGTTTTCCCGCGTCATTTTCTTCAGTTTCATCCTGCGGTTCTGGAACCAGATTTTAACCTGTCTGTCCGTCAGGTGGACGCCTTTACTGATCTCTAGGCGGCGCTCTCGGGTCAGGTACATGTTGAAGAGGAACTCCTTCTCCAGCTCCAGAGTCTGATGCTTGGTGTATGGACAGCGTTTCTTCCTGCCACTTTTTGCTGTCAGCCAGTTGGCCGTGCTATGAATTTTTGCGTCTCCTAAAGAAAATGGCAGATACATGGTTTTACGCACTGCAACATGGGGGACTGTGTGTGTGTGTGTGTGTGTGTGTGTGTGTGTGTGTGTGTGTGTGTGTGTGTGTGTGTGTGTGTGTGTGTGTGTGTGTGTGTGTGTGTGTGTGAAACGATATAGAGCCTGCGTGGGTGACACCTGCATATAATAGGTAATATGGAAATCGTTTTATAAATTGCTTGGCATACCAATAAAGCTATTGTGTGAATCTGTGTTTGTGTTTATGGTTGTGTCACACACACACACACACACACACACACACACACACACACACACACACACACACACACACACACACACACACACACACACACACACACACACACACAATAGCGTAACATTTGCGTCCTTTATGTGTGTGTCTGTATGAGTGTATAAGTGTAGTTTACGCGTAAAGTATGGTTGCTCTGTTAGATTCATCATATTGCACATGTTTGAAAGTAGTATTTTACACAAATCGTTCATTTAAAAAGAGTGTTTTGTGACATAGAAAGTGAAATATTAAAAAGGCATTATGGCACAGACAATATCAAATGGCCTGTACATGAATATAACGACTGACTAGCCTGCATTTTACGCAGTACTCAAACGAAATACTGGTTCAGTTTAGGTAAATTGTAATTGATATACATGTAAAACCTATATGTTATGCATGTATGTATTGAGACAAATTATCATAAAATCGTTAATACCTCTGTTGGACTTTTTAATCGAAACAAACTAAGCTTAGCCCTTTAACTTGCTTTTTCAATTTTACGCATAATCCTTCTGGGTTTATTCATACACATACGTATATACATCATATTGATACCACTACAACTTAGAGAACAAAGACTTGGTGACTATAAATACATGCAGAGTTACCATGAACGTGAGTTGATGCATCACTGCAAGTCTAACCAGTGAAATAGAACTTCACAGGTGCCTTTAAAAAAAGCCTCTCTCTACCTGCGCTGTATGCAAACAAAACAACAGAACAGGGCCACACCTATGATGAACTGTGATTACCTTTGGTGGCCTCTTTGTCATGCTCTTCTGTCTCGTCGGCTGAGGAGGCTTCTGCATCTGAGGACTCGCGTGCCTCGTCGCTTCCCGGTGCCGCGTGAGGCTGCAGGTCTGCTTTTCCCGAGGACACGGGCTCCTCGGTGTTCCTCCCCTCCTGCGCCGTGGCTGGAGCAGAAGTCGAGGTTGGTGGCGTGTTGAAGCGAGCGGGAGCAATGGGGTGTAGGCCAAAATGAGAATGGGAAGGGTTCGGCTGGGGGCCGTTAGTGTTGTAAAGTTTATGAGAATGTGCGTGCGTCTGAGACAAGCGGAAGTAGCCCGGCACAGGCACTGAGCCCCCGCCATCGGTAACTGTACAAGAACTCGAACCTAGGCCAGCTGTTGTTAACCTCGAATAAGTGAGATCTTCCGCGGTGGAGGCTTTAGGACACTTTGGCTGCTCATACAGGCAGTAGGTGCTCTCCTCCTTAATATTCTGCGGGAATGAGCAGGGCGCGACCTGGGGACCCACCGGGTGCTCTTGGTCCATTCGACATGACCTCTGCGCGTCCATCCACATCTCCATGCTGGGCATGTATGGGCCAGAGGCGGAAACCATGTTTGGAGGACCCACTTCGCTTCGCTTACCCATACCTGGGAAGTATCCATAGTTGTGAAGTCCGTAAGGCATTTCGGTAGCAGTGCTGTGAGGCACGCACACCGCGCTCCCATAGTGACCTCCGGCGCTTTCATTGCGGCCACTGATCAGAGAATCCACTAAAAACGCATTTCCTGACGGGCTGTCCGAACATGACATTATTGTGGTGTATTTTGGCGAAGGAAGAAGATAGCCCTTTCTGGCTGACATTTCTTGTGCAAAACATGCTGGATATGATTAGAGGCACCCCCCTTTCTGCCGTGCAGAATGTAAAACCAATGGAAATGCTGGAAGATGGGCAGTCCCTCCCACTCAGAGGCTACGTAGCTGCCGGAGTGATATCTATCTTGGAGCTGAGGCAGAGAAAGGAGGCAGCAGAGCAATCAGTGTTTTCCCTCACCTCGCCTTAATGCACCACCATTACCGGGGGCGAGGTCCAACATGATGCAAAGTTTAACAACTGCATAGCTGTAAAGGGGGGGAAAAACATGCATTTCTTTAATACATTCTTTAAACAAGTTTTGAAATCCCATCAAAAGATCACTGACTGATGTCTGAAGCTGATTGCTCCTGTCCTATATTCAAATCAAAATGTACCACACAGCTGAAATAGGTGCAACGCAGTATCAGCGTTTCAGATTTAATTTACCTCAAGTAGGAGTCGTGGAACACAACATTATAATAATATTACCATCTCCTTTTGTTAAAGACGCTCTAAAAAAATACTTCCTTACATGAGGTAGATATGGCCCTAAGATTGCAAATCAAGTATGGCACTGCAGAAGCCACAAACGACAACAAAGCAATGGGACTTAAAGGTAATAAAATGTTTTAACTGTAGGTAGAATTCGCCTTAAGCTAAATGACTTGGCAAAAAGCGGTTTTATATGGTGCATCCTCTGGCCTTAGGACAGCCTGCTTTTCCGCACTAAAAGCAAAGGTGTTAATGTAGCCTGAAGAAAAGAAGAGTAATATCAGACATTCTTTGTTCTTCTCTTTAGATTTTCGTTTATGTTTTGTTACACACAAGAGGACTCGGAATTATTCAATATCAAATGTACATCCTTGAACTGCCTTGTTGTAATCCATCAAAAAAAAATCCCCTTTACATCAAACATAACATTTTTTGATTTAAAATGCTGGACTTATATTTATTTATGTGTAATTCATTAAGATGAGGAACGCTATGCCCGTGCGTAAACAACGTCATCAAGAACTAAAATAATTTGACGAAAAAAAGGTTTACAAAACAGATAGTTTCCTAAATGTTAAAGGAGTTTCTTCACATTGTAAACATCTATTTATTAAAATATCATTTAAAACCTATACACAGTAACGTTTTTTATTAGAGCTCGTCACTGGTTTTCTCTCTGGTTGAATATTCGTTATTTAATGTCTCAAAATAAAACAAAGAGGTATTTTTTTATAAAACTATTTGTTAACAAAATTTGCATTAATAATGGTTGTATTTATGTGTGTTTTCAGTCATTTCGGATATGAAAATGAGTTTATCTGCACCCAAAGTCATTACGCATGGGACAGAAAAGGTAAAACAATCACCTTCGTTCAAAGGCTGTCTGCACAAAGATGATTATAAGAAATGCAAATAAATACTGCGGCAGCCTACAACATGTTCAATTAAAAACAATCTAAAATGAGCACAGTATAAGCATTTGACTTGTTAAACTCTCAACGTATTGATCACGGTGTTGTACGGGGAGCAGGCACAATGTGCGAAAGGAAAGCAGACATACAAGTCATCCTGTCGGTCCAATTTGGGGCAATAAGAGCCACAATAAAACTCTCCTTCCATCTCCTAGTGTCCTTGGCCATGTGCACTCTATTCTCTCTCCAGGTTGAAGTTAATCTCGGCCAGCTTTGCCATTACCAGGCCCAGGTGGCCGCTAACCCCCTGGGTTCGTATCCAGCCTGTTGTACTGAAATGAGAAAGATTGAGGGGAAATTCATAAATTGAGCCCATTTAGGTTTTCAAACGCTCCGTCAATGACAGCTCACTGATGTACACTGGCTTAGGTTTTTAGCGCGTCGATGGTGGACATTTGTCAATCGCTCCTGCTCAAATCTCACATACTTCAAATTATTTAAATTACTATAACATGATTGAAGGTTATTTATGTGTATACGAAACATAATACAATGCTTTATTTTAAAGCAGAGTGATATGCTGTAGAAATATATAATGTAATTAGTATGTTCAGTGGGGAGCTTTAGCAAGAAAGGCCGTGCGCCAAACGTTTGTGCCTGTATAGCAAAGTCCCCCAGAAACATTTTAAAAAACCAATACAATGTTAACCTACTACAAACTAACTAACATAACTAGGTTTAAAGCAGCATGTTTTCTCGTCCCTGTAGTGTCCTGTTGCTTGTAGGACATATGAGCCACTAAGGAAACTAAATACATCCATTAATTATGTGTGCCCATGTTACATTATGTTGGCCTGCATTCACTTCATGGTGTTGTACTGGTAGGGGGGCCTATCGATATCTTCGTGTTACAGTTATTAATTGTAGCTATTAAATCTTCATTTTCACAGCTGCCCGGCTATTATATCCTCAACACAGTTTACTCTGACCACTGGCTTTGATCCGGCCCATATAATAGTGGCCGGAGAGGCCGTTTGAGTCGTATCATGTTCGTCCCGAGTGCAGTTATGAACAATAATGCGGCGTTTTATTACATCCAGCGGAAGCATTTATTTTTCACGAGAGACAAAGGAGAACGAGACTAGGTCCGCACGCATCAAAGTTTAGAATAGCCACTCGCACTGACACCGAATAGCCTCAGCTCTGTATCAATGACAGGAAGGAAAAGGAGACGCGATTGCTGCCTTATCATAATCAAATCGTTTCTGTTAAAAGCACTTTTCATATAGCCTACTTGGCACGTAGAGGGAATACTGTGATTTGGGAGGACGCTAAATGTTGTTAGCGGAACCTTTGAAGAGGAAGGAGCAATACAAGAGAGATGCTCTGATTTAAGATGAGCTGCATTAGCTTGAGAAGAATTTCAACAATTTATTCATTTGTTTTGTAGCCAGCACCAGATGCTTACTGCTGTGCCGTTAACGTACCAACTGTATCACTTTTGTATTATTATTATTAATAATTAAGGCAGTCCTCTCTCCAAATCCAAAACATTTGTGGTTAGACTGTTAGTTGCAGACCTCTCCAGGTACATGCCGGCCATGTTATACTTCAACCATTAAAAAGCTCAAGCTCAGCTAAATGAATAGCACATGCAGCAGAAGGCATGGCACATATGTGTTGCCTTATTAGGGCCCCCAGGAAGACTTTCTCCACGGCACGGCCCAGTGAGCACCAGAAATGTGGAAACTAAATACAAACGGCTCCTAACTTAAACTAACTTCTTATGCAAGAATATTTTTCTAAGGGATGAACATATAAAAAGGTTTCCCTAACGGAGCAAACTGTTTAAGCTGTTTAAGGGTGACAAATACGTTTACCTGCTTGCATTCGAGGTGAGTTTGGAGACGAAAAGATCCACGGCCATGACATTGGTCCCAATAGCGCCGCCCGGTGGTGGAGGTCTGTCTAATCCCAAGAGCAGCACCTAACTGACTCGAGGTGGATAAAGCACACGAGGGGGAAAAGCCTACCAACTGAAGTCGATGTAGCGAGCAAGCAGAAGCTTTTCCTATCCGTCCTCTCACTGTCGTTGCTCTCGCCTCCTTGGTTACACAGTTAATAACCTTGGGTCTCAGACGGTTTATTGCACTGCACTCCAATTGTACAAATGCCCCAGACTCTCAGACGGGTTTTATGGCAGCGTTGCTGCGGCAACGGGGAGGATGTCCCGTAATTAGGGACGGAATTCCAGCGCGCAGTAAAGGATGCGCGAGGCAAGGCCGGACTATGGCAGAGAGAGGCAACCATAAACTTCAGCCTCTCTCCCCGCGTTTATGGCCCTTTTGACTGTCATATATGAACGCCAATGCGCTGCGGCTAGCGCCCATAAACACAGTGATAACAACAGCAAATATAGCGACCCTCGCCAAAGGAGACTGCTGTTGGAACAGTGTTTCCAAAGCCAATCAGCGAAATGACAGTTTGCACACACACACACAAACACATACACACACTACTACAGAGAGAGCAAGAGTGTGGAGCTAATAAAACAACACGATATAAGTAGCTAAATACTGAATGTTTGGCAACATAAATGTTCTTGTGATAAATAATAATGGATATATAAGATATCAACATTGCTAGCAAAGATGTATTTTAGGTATGCAAACGTTGTAAATATCTTATACATTTCATAAAGGTCCGAGACATGTTTCAAAATAGTTGAAAAACAACAGCACAACAATGTGAAAACACATGAAAGTCCTTGCTTTTTAAACTATTTACTTTTATTTGATCGATACTATAATTAACTAGTTAGTAACTAGTCTATCATTAAATATTTACAGTAATTTAATAGCATTTTTCAATACTTAACTTAATTAATAAATATGTTACTTACTTACTAAAATAATTTACATTGTGTGTGTTCCTGGTTGAACGGTTCACATTTTGCATGTGAGCACAGATTTGCTCCATTTCACTTGTTTTGAATTGTTTGCAACATATAAAGTCACTTGACTTTAATATGTTGCAAGCGAGAGGTAATTCTGTTGTTATTGCGTGCGTAAAATGTTTCACATATGCCTAATTTTACTCACCAAATGTTCATATCTAAAAAAAATTGGACACGCTAGGGGGACAAACAGAACAAATACAACGCACATTTATTTTTTTCAATGATCTTTTCATTTTGTTTTTTATTTGGAAATATAGTATAATACACAATAGTTTGGGCATATCAAGCAATTGATTCAATGCGATGACCCTGACCAGCCTTGCCCTTATAGCACACTTAAAAATGTAGCATTTTTTTTTTTGCATTTGACTGCAAGTAGCCTACCAAAGGATCACGAGTCGTGGAAAAAGATTTTGTTATGCGTATCAATATAAGACTGAAGAGGCCCGCTGCATATATACCTGTGTGCATATGTTGGGCGTGACCTCAGCGCAACTCCACAAGGATCCAGCTGGCAAGCTTATCTCTCTGGTTTTGGTCTGCAACATCAATTCTTGATTGATAGTCTCCAAAAATCAAAAAGGACAACATGGATTTGGGTGTTGAAAGGTACGCAAAATATATATACTTATAGCCCTAACTCTGCAGTCTACAGCAGAGACGAAAAAAGCTCCTTTTGAAGTCAGCCCAGACTCGACACGTAATCACAATAGTCTGCTTGTAATAAGGGACTTTCACTTAATTAGCCGTGACAATAAAGGAAATAGTAAACGAGTGGCCACACAATAAATAAGCACACAAAACAATAACACATTACATTCTCATCCATTCGGATTCATTATTTGGTCACACCAATATAGATTCAGTTATCAAAGTCACAGAGTCGCCAACATCCTCAATCCCACTTTTCTGATTTTAAAAACAGAAAGAAAGTTTAGCAAATCTTTTGATTACAAAATACACTGAGTCAGTCAATTAGTGACTGCATTTCCGCCCGCGTGAAAGGAAAATAAACAAGGCGTCTGTGAGTCACAATAATATTAACATGAGCCCTCGCAAGCACAGTCTTGGCGAGGACAACAATCATTTTCTTCATTTTCCTCCAAACAGTCTTCAGAGCGAAATCAAAGTCCACCGATTGACTTAATTCATGCTCAGTTTTTAGGTCATTCAGATCGCAGGATACTGTTGTCCTCGAACTTGAAATTAACCACTGAGCAATGTTGCTGCTGTCGCGGCCATTGTGGGACACAATGTTCACTGAGTCACAGCCGGAGTCAGGCGCTCTGGTAACGCATGGCAGTCCCACGGCAGAGGGCTGTGGACGCTGTGGCGGTGTTGTGTTGATCCCTAAAGCAGAGGATTAGACGTATAATATTGTAATCTATCTCTGTTCAGTTTCTTCTCCTTCATACGACGGTTCTGAAACCAAATCTTCACTTGTCTGTCGGTGAGGTTGAGCATGCGCGACAGTTGCAGCCGTTTCTCCTTGTTAATGTACACACTGAAAAAGAATTCTCTCTCAAGTTCTCTGATCTGATATTTGGAATAAGGGCATCTTTTCTTGCGGGTCCTCTGTCCACCTGGAAGGCACAAAAAGAAAGGTGTACCGGTCAAAAAAATAAAAATGTCATATTAGCCACAATGTTACAAAAAGATTGTTAAACCCTGGATGTTGCAAGATTAAGCATGCACGGATTTCCTACATAAAGCATTAAAAAGCATATTTCCCCATTCAACTGTAATTTATTGTTATATTATATTACACTGTAAAGACTACCAAGCCATTAATATTGGTTTGTTATACTATACACTTGGGCTTTGACCTTTCCTACCAAATGAAAACAACAAGCTCACCTTCAAATACATGCAACGCGTTTTATTAGCTAGTTTATACCAAAATATTAGTTTTATAGAAAATATAAAGGGGAAAATGTACATATTGGAACACACTCTATGATGGCTTTCACACAAAAGTATGCTTAACTTTATACCAGGCACAGCCCTCATTACATGCAAGTGCTCTTTTAACGCTTACAAACCGTGAAACAAGCACGTTAATAATACACGGAATTAACGCAGGTCTGTGTAACAATTCACATTCATAACTAAGTGATTTTTGTAAACGTCAAGAGGTGTTGTAGGAAAATCACCAAACTGATTTCTTTCACGGCCAATTTCAATTCCAAACGCGTGATCCTGCAGTTTATAACAAAGTTTTGTTGGGGGGTGGGGGGTCTACAGGCCCTCTATAAACCTTATATGCTTATAAAACAGCATATAAAAATGTTAACAGCAGCGCGCAAGATTGCAAACTTTCTCTCATAACCAAGGCGCTGACTTTAATACGTACTGCTGCTGCTGGATTTCCCCTCATTGTTGCCGGAAGATAACTCCGGGCTGCTCGTCTCCTCCCGCGTCTCCTTCGTCTCGGTGTCCCGGCACGACTGTGCGTCCTCCGGGGCAGAGCTCGGTTGCTTGGTCGCTTGTTTATCTCCTGTGTAGCCATTTGTGGAGGAGCTTTCCGACGCATTCCCGTACGCGGTTTCATAAAACTGGTCGAAGACTTGTGGCAGCACACCATTTCTGCCCACGTTCCCGTAGAAATTGGTGGCAGCGGATCCGGCACCCGTATGGTGGTGATGGTGGTGGTGGTGGTACGCCGCGGCAGAGGCTGCGGGACTGTTTTTACCAAACATGTCCCCTACGACGGCTGTCTGAGCCGAAATACAGTCCCGGTGCACCATGTCTTCCGCGGTGGGGTAGCCATGGGGCAAGTTCCCCCGGTGTGGCCATTTTCCGGACGCTTCAATGGCTGCATAGTCCCTGAACGTCACCTCTCTGACGGGCTGGACCTGCGGCAGGTTAGAGGAGTAGGAGTATGTCATGGGGCGGGTGGACGGGTTTTGGGATAAAAACGAGGGAAGACCGGAGAAATCAGCCCCCGCCGACACGTAATAAGTGCAGCTGGGCAAATACATGTTCGATCCGACGGGGACTCTTTCTTCAAAATCCATCATCGTAGTTCACCCTCTGCTATAACTCTATGTTGGGCTTTGATTCCTCTATAGCCGCCCTGAACATGGCTCTGAAGCCCCGTGCCTCCTGCCTCTTTGAAGCAGGTTCGCTAAGCAGACATTTGGAGACGTAGGCTGACGTGGAGAGCCATCTCCATCCACTCTACGGAGGAGGAGGTCACGTGACCACGCGGCAGAAATTGACAGATTTTCAGGCTGTGTATAAGTGTGTGCGTGCCTGCGTGTGAGCGTGCACGTGAAGGAAAAAGAAAGAGTGTGTGTGGAGTGTAGGAGTGTGAGAGACGTGACTGTGTGTCCTAATGCTTGACATTGGTGGTTTATCGGTATGTGGGCTTAAAAATGAATTCCTTAATATGCTACGTCAGAATTAGAGAAAACTAAAATGTAATGATGTTTTTTAAAACACAACAGAGGTATTTAAAATCAAAGCAAATTTAAATACCCCAGATTTATTGTGCATTTCTAGATTTGTTGTGCTTTCCACACAGTCTGCTCAGAAAAAATGTGTGCGTAATTTAAGCGTTTTAGCTCTGCTATATAAATGATGAACACGAGAGAAAAACAAAAAGTATTCTGCAAGATAAAGTGTCGCATTCCTAGTTGACACTGACATTAACTAAACCAGCATTAAAGTGCTTTGATAACATGGACCTGGACTGGAGGAAGGAGACAACCATCTTATCTTAATGTCTGCTTTTAGAAACCTCTTAGTCATCATCATTTGGTGGTTTTACAACATAGCATTTGGCCTAGTGGGCATTTGGTTATCAGGGTCATGTTCAAAGTAGCGGCTAATGTTTCAACTGGCAACAGCCTTGTGTTAGTAGCAATATAACAAAGAACAAACTGAAATTCTGACAAAAATAAATACACGATATCTTCTTGAAATGTTTAGTGAACAGAACACGAATAAAGGGTTCAAATGTAACATGAGCCTAGACAATTGAATTGTTTTGTCCTGTACGACCTCCATTAAACACGTATTTTGAATGGTAACGTTCAGATTTACAACTACATTTTAGTATTGTAACTTTGTTGTGTACTTGTGATAAACAACAGAAGGATCCAACCTATACCTCTCAAAAAAGACTGGCGGTTCACTGAGAAAAATGTTCAATAATTGATAGTCCGTCTCCTTGATCCATTAAAACAGTCTGCTTGAATAACCAAATGTTACAACCCCTTCAGAATACTACATTTATTTTTATTTATTTTTAAATTATCCTCGTTTTACTGCTCTGTTTTGCCTCATGTAATGGTTGCAAAAGTCGCAACGCTCGACTCGGCTCCACTTTTACGCACGGCCATTTCTTTATGTTTTAGTGCAATATTTATAAAAATGTTCGTTGTTTAGCAAAAAGACATATTCCAGAAATGTAGACAACATTTTAATGGTTTTATGAATAATAATTTTCATCAAAGCCCTATTTGTTTCTATGTATTCCCATAAAACATCTGAACACACATTTGCGTAAATCCAAGTCGCATACATTTTTTTCTAAATGGATCATGTTGCGCAGGATTTAAAAATATCCGAAGCTCTATTTCACAGTCAAAACTCGAATTTTACAAGCAGAATTGTCTTCGGTATTTAGTTAAAAAACTGCATGGTGAATAACCAAAGTATATGGAGCCTATAAATTGACATACAGGAATTACATGTTGGAATATTATGTTCCACTGAAAATGAAGCAAATAGGGATAACAAATACCCACAATATTAATTGAATTAATTAAATGATGTCTACAATTTAATTTGGTAAACATGTCACCGAGCACATTGCCTGGCTCTTTGCTATATGGCCACCGTGGAGTTTGATTTGAAGAGGCTGCAACCTGACTCTAATGTGCTGTGAATGAGAGACCTTAGCTCGGATTAACCGCCGCGGCTGGCCTGGCCCCACAGTCCGATATGCACATGAGAAACCAAGAGGGTTCTAATTGCAATTGTGAAACACAACCTTAAAATATCACACACTCTAAGACGGTGCAAGCACCAACTATCGCCCTATGTGTACGAACACAGAAAAACAAAAGAGGCAGTCTGCTGGTCACAGTCCTGCTTTCAGGCCATTTTATGTGGATAAACTGCAGGGGCACAAACAACTCGAGCGTCTTTGCGACCACACGCTCCGCCTCTCAGTCAATCCAGACAAATTCTATGACTTGTCCTGAAGCTTTTAAGCTGTAATTGAGCACAGGATGCCCAGGAAAACCAAAGGCAGCTCTGCACAGACCTGCGTTTTTATAGCTGCTATAGTATTCTGGTGCACTTTTTTTCTCCCTGGCCAGACAGACACCACAAAACAGGCCAAGCGTGTTAGGAAGTCGCCACCTACACGGACTCAAAGTCAGCAGCTGAGGATTTCCAACCACATAAAAAGATATCATGTGTAGAGTAATAAGGTAAGATTTCTTTGTACAATATATATGCCCATTTCTATATGAATACAACAACAAAAAATGTGTTCTTAGAATAGACACATATTAAAAACCAAATGATAATGTAATGTTAAATGTTTTTTTTATTAAAGATAGATGTTATGCTAATCCTCTGACCATGCTCCCTGTGCTGTTTTTGGGCATGCAAACTGCTGTCTGGCTCTGCGTAAAAGCCCTCAAAGCCAAAGCTTTGTCTGTACGGTCGAATTCAAGTTCGGGGGAGGGAGAGGGTCCTTTTCAGAGAGCAAAGGGCCCTCTGTGCCCCGGATGGAGTTCCTTTAATTGCTTCTGCATTTACGTAGGCTTAAGGTTACAAGATTAGTCGATAGTGTGAGCCTGTAACTCTAAGCTGAGGAAAAGTCTAATGAACGTTACCACGTACTAATGGTGCATAATGAAACACGTAGGCCCTTAATGTACTTCATTTCGTAGGTTTGAACTTAACTGGAAAAAGATCACTAAATAGTTAACCATTGAGTCTTGTAGTTTTCGGGAGAATAGTTTACATTAAAACCCTTCATGTTGAAATGTAAGTTGACTTTTTGCGCTTTTACGCACAGGCACTAATTCGTTTATTTCAGATTTTGATCAGATTTTGGAAACATCAAAATATTAACATTAACAAAATTAGTTTTGACTATAACATGAATGTCATACCGGGATACAGATAGTGTTTCTACTTAGGGATACTGCGTTAAAGGTAATTTAGTCAAAATAAGAGCTTAATTCCTTCTAACTTTCTTTCTATGTTGTTGTACCTTGGCGCAGATACAAATACTATCATAAAGAAATAAAGAGACACTTGCACGTAACTTAAACAACACGCTCAAATCCAATAATTAAATTGATTCACTGGTAAAAACAACATATGCAAATTAAATAAATAAATCAGCTTTGACTTTTACGAAAGTAGAAAGTAGAAGTGAAGTGATTTGGTTTCAAAGAGAAGCGACATCCACAGGCCAATCCGTGTGCCATAAAACCTTGTCAGACAACAAGTAAACAATCAAGTGTGGGGAGGATCTGCAAGTACATTGCCACGTCAGGTAGGCCTGTGGGCTGTAAAGCAGACTAAATGGGCGCTTTCAGTGTCTTGCAAAGAAACCTCCTGTAGTTTTGAACCTTTAGTGAAATAAGCCCAAAGCTTTAGTAGAGGCTGTTTTTGTTTTCGTTTTATGGTAGAAAAAAGGCCACCACACCTGCAACTCAAAGCTTCTATTCACCATGTTATTTATCTTAAAATGAAAAAAAATAAACGTCCTAGTTTGCTGAGCGGGGAGGCCGAAAAAATACACAGGAAGTCGTATACAACAAACAACGGGTACTAAGTGACCTTTTGATGCACATACTCTAAAAAATGCTTTTAAATACCAAACATTACAATTTAACTG
Organism: Notothenia coriiceps; assembly: GCF_000735185.1. Taxonomy (NCBI): domain Eukaryota; kingdom Metazoa; phylum Chordata; class Actinopteri; order Perciformes; family Nototheniidae; genus Notothenia; species Notothenia coriiceps. The sequence continues at coordinate 163,105 of NW_011335892.1, read as the reverse complement.
CAAACATGGAGGTACAATGCACAGTGTACACGGAGCAGTGGTCGTACAACCAAAATACAACTGGACGAAGCTATTGTTACCTGGATCATTTTCAGACAAAACATCCAATAATTGTTTATAATTCAATTGCTTGCGTTTTGCATGTGTATATTATTTACACAATACTATTTTTAAGTATTTTTGAACTTGAATGATCTTGGCTCAGCTGTTAAGTTGCTGGCTACATTGATACGAGTCTGCAGATGCGGGGGGGATTATAAAACCATCAGACTGAAACATGAAACAAGAGCTCGCACTTAATTGCGTAAATGAACGAGCAGGAATATATAGGCCAATATATCAGTACATTTGAACCTGATTCACCAAACAACTGTTGATTTATCCACAGGTGACAAATATGTGGGATAGCAATGGCGACGACAGAGGCGGACCACACAGAGGCCATGAAGGGAAACTGAGCAACTCCACGGTCAACGGGAGAGGATCTGACTTACCGGTTGGAGAATCACGCGATGATGGGCTTGCCTGAAGAGGGAATCCTCGGTACAAGGCGTCAGCAGGAGCAGGCCTGCATGCCTGCATGGACAAAAAGGACATAAACTGGACTTCAGTGGGAGATTATATGACATTTGACAAAGAAAAAGAAAAAGTACAAAGGTAAAGAAAGAGACGGAAATGTAAGTGTAATGGAAGGGTTTCAATTTAATTGGAAAAAAGGAACCCAAAATGTACAAACTGGCTATTGTGTCAAGCAATCCTCGTGTTTGTTGTGGATTTTCTATTGATTGGTTGAACAAAAATCAGATTCAGAGCTTTAGAAATGTAATGTCTAGTTACATTCCAGTCCTCCATTTTGTGCGCATGCTAAACTAATACTTTACTAATCTGAATAAAGAAAAAAAGATGGTGAATAGCCGAATTTGAATTATTTTCCTTGGATTATTTCATTTTTGAAATAATTGTTTAAACATGGTCTAAAGGCTACTTAAGACATAGCCTACATATTCAGCATCTGCATTTGACTCTAACTATTTGATCTCCCACGATATAAAATAAAATATTTAACAGCTGCATATGGTAAACTGGCATTTGGGAGAAACCATCATAAGTCAAAGAAACCCTTCGCTTGTAGGCTTTGTATCTAAGTATGATTTTTCTGATATTTTTGCTATCTGACATTACATTTTTAATATCCCGAAACAGGCTGTTTTTCAGAATGTTCCGAACGGTTACGAGGCAGCAAATTGTCTGCGTCAAATAGATCATTTAGATTAAACATAATATGACTCGTACTAAACAGGATTATTCGATTAAATGGACGAATTTAAATAACACATCACTACTGAACTACATTTTTAACGTTTACATTCTTATTAAATAATGCACAGTAGAATATTATTTAGCCACGTGTTTCGCATCTTTTTTACCCAACCTCAATTCATCTTGCTGAATGAACTGGATATTAGAAATACTTTATTCATCACAAATTGTCGTCTTTTGTAAATAGTATTTGAAAAATAAACAAATATTCAATATAAACATGTTTTCTGCAACTCAACTGGAATCATATCTTCTAGAAATGTATGTTTGTTCTCGGATGTAAATAAACGTACGATACATTTTATCTTGAAGGGATATAATTATTCTGTATAGGCAAACACAACCCACCCAAGACCCATTGCCTCCACTGTTATCCATGACGCAGACTCACACACAGGCTGTATCTTTCCTTTAAAAACATAGGCTACCCCTTCACAAATGAATACAGTAAATGATGTGCAATTTCTATTTCAAACCACATGAGATCAAAACAGAGAAACCTCGTCTGTGGAGGAAAAAGGCGCCGACTGAGGCTTTCGCATAATCTCGGTCAAGTGCTTCTATTTGACCGCTGTCACGGTCTCGGATAAATGTATGTCTGCTCTGGTCTTTGTGGTGTATTACGAGATTATCCTCCAAACTCGTGTTTTCAAGCTGGACCAGAGCCATATTGTTGAGTGAGTGAAGGTTACAGGCCCAACCACAATTACGCACAGAGACAGCGAAGGTCAATGTAAAGAGCAAAGCCCAGTGATGGCCCTTTCTGTGTTCAACCACGTCTGACAGGCAGGAGAAGGCCACACAGGCCTGCTTATTGAAAATGTGGTCCATCATATAGATATGTGATCAATTTGATTCATTAATTACTTTGAAAACACCACACGGTAACGGTTTATTTGAATAAACAGCTGTGTGTTATTTAAATCCTATAAACTTCCTGAGGATGAGGATGCACAATCGTATTTTCAATTAATCTGAAGAAACATAACCTTTATCTCTTAAAAAAGCAAGTTAGTGTAACATGGTTCAAGCTTTGGTTCATTGATATTTTATATGTTTTGAATGTCCCTAAATAAAACGATTATTTCTTTTTTTACTTTTTCATCCTTCGCCTATTTGTTTGTAAAGTAAATGATGAATTGCCCATGCAGTTAAGGCTTTATAAAGCAAATAATAGGTTAATTGAACTCATTTCAGAAGCTATAACTGTAATTCACTTGTTTTGCCTGATGGAAGAACTCAAGTTTTGCACAGTTATCAGAACTATTATTATTTACTTAAATGGTGTCTTCCTCCTTTGATTATTTAATCTTGAAATAATTATTTAAACCCACCGAATCCATTTAAGTAGCTAACGATATTAAATGTAATTCACTATGTTTGCCTTAGTGTGGCGGCAGATCTCTATTTTTGCGCAGTGATATTCCCTGTTCCTCCTGCCACAGCCTGAAGGCTCATGTGAGGAGAGGAGAGGCGGAGCATCGTGCTGCCAGCTTTCTTTGGTCTGTCACGTTATGCGTCAGGGAGGAGGCGGGACTCAAATGCTTGTTTTGGTTCTCAGCAAGCCAATCAAACGCTCCTATGCTTCCTCTCAGCCAATGAGCTGCCTCGCTGTACACTTCCGCTCTTTAGCCTTAGCTCTTCCGCTCCTTGGGTTTTTTGGACTACAAACTACTCTTCGCAGTCAGACATCTTACTCTTCTCCTATCTTTGAGTTTATTGCATACCACGTGTGCACCCCGCCGTGCCTACGTCAGAGGACGTGAGAGCAGTGCGAAGCAGCAGCAGTCTGTGCTCGAGGATGTACGGTCTCACATTACTGTGGTGACTCTCTGCATTAGCCAGCTGGCTATGAGCATATCGTAAACACTAGATATCGGACTACTAACTATATTAGAATATCCCACAATCCAGCCTGTAGTAGATAGTGTGAATAACCCCAAAGTAATTCATGTTGAAGTTACTCGAGATTTTACATTTTTTTAAGAAAGGTTCATTCAATTTGAGTTGCAATAACTGTTGCAACAGATTTTATATTAGAAGTAATCATTCAAATCTGAAAACAACGCCCATTAAGATAAAACGATAAATATAAGTTACAAACAAAAAAATATGGCATATATCTGGCTAAAATTGACCACAAATGATTTAATCATCACTCAAACTAACACTATTACTAACATTACTAACATTATTATTATTATTATTATTATTATTATACAAATTCAGCACCCTGGTTTTGGAGGAGGATTTATAAAGAATGTAGCCTACATTCTGAGTTTGAGAGAACACATTAAATCCGTCTCGTAAATCTTTTAGTGAGTAAAGCTACTAAAAAAGGACACAAATAAATGCATACAACATATAGGCTACATAAGTTTCGTGTCTGTGTAACCCATGAGCTTTCCCTTATTGGGGTAAGTAACATGCGTAGCCTTATGCGAGTCATCCACATTGCCTATGTAAATATTGAGACAATACATAATGCATAAAAAAAATGTTTAAATGTACAAAAACTAAACAGACATGTCACACAAACAGGTGGGAAAGCCCGAGGAGCTGGCGCTCTTGACGAGGAGGAGTTTGGTTTCATGCCTGACATTTGACTGCCAGCAAGACTGAATCATATTTATCAATTCAGCCAAAACAAGCATGGTGGGAAGTTGCAATACTCTTAGTCACTCAAAACGGAAATTACTTTAAAATGTAAATATTCAGACGCTATAGTAGGCCTACGTTATAATGAACAATACGAAGGACTGAGGACGCAATAAATACGCAGCACAAGCATTTCAATTTTGTAAACTGCCAACGAATCTTAGAATAATGTATCTCAAATATAACCCTATTGATACAGCACACATCGTTTCATAAACATTGTCTTAATCATCCAAAAACTACACCAAATTAATATTGAATAACATTTAAAAAACATGTAAATAATGTTCGTGAGTACAGGCCTTCAGATTTAGCTTGTTCCGGATTAATCCAACAATCACAGAAAGGCAAGAAAAAATTAACAATTATAATAATACAAATATTATTATTTATATTGCATTCTGAAATGTATTTACCAATATAAAAAGTTGCACTCATGTTTAGAACTTAAAACGCACGTAAATGTGTCTCCTTTTACAAAGTAGATGGACACCCGGCCCAACGCACCGTTTGCACCCTGTCACCTGAATGTCGTTTACTGCAGTGACCATTTAGGGATTAAAGCAGACAAATCAATATGTATTTCACTGATCAAAATACAGACACATAGCAGACACAAATACACCAACGTTCAGCGCAAAATAGCTGCATATCAGTAACCACAAACGACTCAAAGGCCATGTAAATATTTTACAATATATGAATATAAAAGATTGACTTTATGGGATTTAAAATGTAACCTAGTGTATGGATTTCACCTTTTTTTGTATTTATGAATGAAACGGAAGCACGAAGAATAACGTTGGGAGAAAAATAGTTTACACCCTGCCTCAAACCTAAACCTCTTGTCAATAATTTAAATATGTAACAAAACATATTTGTTGTACAGAAAATATACATTTTCCACTCTCACCATTAAGTGAGAAAGGTGATTATAGTTTATTAAAATAAAGTGGTTTCCTGCAACGTTTAACTGTTTCTGATTATTGCGGATGCTGTCTCTGTCAAAGTAAATGAATAATAATTTAGATTTTTTTTGGAGAAATTAAATGAAAATGAAATAATTGTATTATAAATATTATTTATAATCTTACATTTGTTTTTCCAGTACGGGTTTATACTCAGTATTTGATTATTTGACCACTGATAATCCACCAGAGTATCTCACAAAGTCGCCGCTAGATGGCGATGCTAGCCCATATTTCAACACAGATCAGCCTCAACTGACTCAGGCTATTTCCTCTTTTCCCAGAGCCAGCAGAAATCTACTACACATGACAAATATTGGACTTCCAAAAATATATTTGAAATGTATTGGTGGCCTAATTCCGGCTAAAGGAAGCTGCTACAAACCCAGCAAAGACTGCGCGAGACAAGTTTACTATTCAAATATTCGCCACATGCAGTTGGAGTATGGGCCTACAAGACTGTTTTAGCGATAATGGAGGAGAACGTCTTCCAAAAGATGAAAAAGTAACACAAAGCTATGACTACAGTGCCATGCAATAAAAACATAACCTGGATCAAATTCAACAAAGTCCATATTTTATTGGGAAGGACTTAAACAACACTGGACTCACACACAAATAATCAGAATATCATGCCGAAATTTACTTTATATACAACCATGAAAACGCACACATCATAAAAAGCTCATATGAACACATATCCCGAACGATTATCTAAGCATTATAATAAGAATTGCACCATGGATCGGATATGAATAAGAGCACGGGTTCACATGATAAGGCTAAACTTCATACAAGCTAAGCATGTGAGTAGGTTTTAAACAAAAAAGGAAGCAAGGAGAGAGATTAATATTTAACATTCCCAAGGTCCAAATCCGTAACACCGTCTTTCTGTTAATCTTCGCATTTTTTTTATCACTCTCGTTAAAGTTGCAGATAAAGGTGTAGCTCGGTGGCGCACACCTTTCTGAACTGGGGCCAGTTTCGTGTTGAGAGTGAGCATGCCAAAAAAAAGAAATCACAAATACTGCTGCTAAATATTTTTTCCACTTGACTCCATTAATAATATTTATAAACAAGTGGCAGGAAATGGAGGGTCCATCTTGCACAGGCCTCAAATGTTGATCCAAGAGCTCCATGAAAATATTTGGCAACATACGAACAAATCATATTCAGTCAGGAAAGATTTCAGTTGTTCCAATCCATGAGTCCAAGCATGTGTGCGTGCGTACGCGCGCGCGTGTGTGTGTGTGTGTGTGTGTGTGTGTGTGTGTGTGTGTGTGTGTGTGTGTGTGTGTGTGTGTGTGTGTGTGTGTGTGTGTGTGTGGTAGTTTGTGTGGTACGTACGTTAACTTACGTTAGTAGTAC
>NW_011335892.1:151657-156755 GCF_000735185.1 Notothenia coriiceps | reverse complement strand
GCGCGCGCGCGCGTGTGTGTGTGTGTGTGTGTGTGTGTGTGTGTGTGTGTGTGTGTGTGTGTGTGTGTGTGTGTGTGTGTGTGTGTGTGTGTGTGTGTGTGTGTGTGTGTTTGTGTGTGTGTGTGTGGTAGTTTGTGTGGTAGTTTATCTCCACCAGATATTGTCCGTAGAAAGAAAAAAGAAACTAGCTGATGGGTTTCAATTTGTGGACCACTTTCTTCTCCTTTACGCGTCTGTTTTGAAACCATATAGTGACCTGTCTCTCAGACAGGTTGGTCTGGGCAGAAATCCTCCTCCTTTTGTCCTTCGTGATAAATTTATTGGCGCCGTACTCGCGCTCAAGTTCCTTCAGTTGCACCTTGGTGTATGGCACGCGCTTCTTTCTTCCACGTCGATAAGAGCCAGATTCTCCTCCGGAATGGGACACCGCGTCTGAGGAAAAGAATAGACAACATGTTATGAACTGCTTCTCAACAACAAGTGGTTTAGCTTCACATTTATCTCTCAAAATAATATGTTTCTTTCAATAATTGAACAAATATATTGAAAACAGAGCAACACATTTCGTGATTTAAAATGTAATATATTTCGAGATTTTCTTTCTAGAATAATGCGTAAAATCCCTAAAAATAGGGCAGATAAGCTTGACTACTCTGTGGAAATAGTTATTTATTTTAAATAAAAATGAATTAACAATGCGCCGAGATGATATCTTTACTTCCTTTGTTTAAGGAAAATAAACTATTTTTTACTTTCCGTACAAGAGTATCTGTTGTGCTGTTTGTTGTCCAGGATCACACAACAACTGATATTAACAATCCCTATTCTGAACAAAGTGCCTCATGTGTGGTAACAAACTAGTATATGGAATGACTAGTAAAGACTGGACACTGGGATATGAAGCTTACCTGGCATGGAGGATTTCCACATGTGTCCAGATTGAGGCTGCTCCTTGGCGCAGTAAACCTGGCCGTTCCAGCCGTTGGCTGCGAGAGTCCACGGTTGGTAGCTCTCCATAGGCATCAGGGTCTCGTGCCTGGCCTCTGAAGGCGCGCTGATCGTTGGCACAACGGGAACGTCCAGGTAACTGGGGACAGGTTGGTATGGACCTGAAGTGTAGGTCGGATAAAAAGCGAATTCCTTTGCCCGAGAGGTGAAGTCTTCGCCCGAGCCAGAGGTATCCATGTATTTTTCCCCATACGCGGAGGGGGGCTGTGTTCCGCAAGATTTTATGCTGCTGTGATGCGACATTCTGCACGGATAGTAACCGCTACCGAAGTACCCATAAGGCAAAGAGGCGCTGGAGGAATTCTGAGCTGCAGAGCAAGGGCTGCACTGTTTCACTGGCTCGCTCATACCAGAGGTGGGCAAGTCGCTGGAAGAGTAAGCCGTGCTGGGTGCCAGGGACGCGGGGTGCGCCATAAGATTCCTACACTGGCTCGCTGCAAAGTTGACACCAGCAAAACCCTCCATGTTCTTGGTCACTTCATCGGAACCGCCACCGTTGTCGTAGAGGAACATTACCGAGGGGTCGACCCAGCGCGGACGGAGGAGCAGTGACGTTGTCATAGCACGGCATGCAACATTGAAGCTTCTGGCTCTTTTTTAAAAAGCCCTGAGACTGAGAAAAGGAGATACTGGTTCACAGAGAGTAATGCCACTCTGACGCGCACAAGAGCGCAGAGGTTGAGCTGTCATTGGCCCAGATGTTACCACGTGACCGGGCTATGCAAAGAGGACGGTAAACATCACCCTTACAGATAATTAAATGGAGAAAAATGCGGCGAGGTAAGGTGACCGTACCTATTAGGTGATTTATATTTTATCGTTGCTTATTCAATTCAGATGGATATTGTGCCTTACTCCTTAAAAATAAAAATAAAACATCAGAGTAGTATATATAGCCTACTTTTATTCACAATGGATTGTATATATCCGAAATGCTTGTATTACATGGTTAAAAATGTTTATTATTATGTGTAAAGCTCACATAGGAGTCGGTTATTGAAAGGTGGTCAACAAAGAAAGTTTTACTCATCTATTTACATTATATAACTAATATACACAGGCCTTTACGCACGCACACTCATCAGCCTTTGTCTGCATCGCAACAGGAGCTGAGTATCATTCTACAGCCATTTACAAGAGGGGATTCACAGTTATACAAACATAATGTACAATTATATTGTGTTCCAATGTTGCACACGATCCACAAGGAACTAAACATAATTATGTCACCCCCTTATGCGTTTATATACGTCGTATTGAATACGTTTCCATACTACACCAAATGTAAAGGATGAAAAACTGCTAACCGTATGAGTCGATGTATTTCATATAGGCCTACGTGAATTTGTAGATGCAAATATACAAGCAGCTCTTTTAATAGCTACATATACTTCAGGTAAAAACAAAGAAAAACGGATGTTACATCCTGGTTTAAGATGCTATTTCACAAACTAGTTCCCACATGTTTACAATATGCAAAGCTCGACAAGAGCCATGGACTAAGCAATGCCTGTGTTTTTACATAGGAGTAGACGCGGCTGGAGGCCAAGGTCAAGTTGAAAGTTGCTGTCTAGCCATCCTGCCTGTCGCGCTATTCAGGCTTTGAAGGGACGTCTGAGCGCTTGAAAAGAGCGGAAGAGGGGTGAGAATTCCTGTCCTAATGAAAGCTATTGGAGGGCATTAAATTTTACTATTATTTTGTTTTCTCCACCGTTCATTCTCACGAGCCAGTCTGTGCCCGCTTCACTTGGGTGGTGCCTATACTTTTGTATCCCAGCGTTGGAAATATAAAAGGAATGCTGGTGTTTTTTTATTTGCAGATCTTGTGGGGGTGTTTGTGCCACATATGTGTGAAAATGATCTTGATCTCTGAAAATAGGGGACCGGGTAGACTTGTCGCTCGTGTGTGTGTTCTTGTGTGTGTGTGTGTGTGTGTGTGTGTGTGTGTGTGTGTGTGTGTGTGTGTGTGTGTGTGTGTCAGTATGCACTGAGATCAGGAACGAATAGAAGGTTATAAAGAAGTTCTATTTGATTCCTTATAGGTCACGGTTTATGTTACATAACCACCGCAAAACACAAAAAAAACTCACATAGGGCAACAAGGGGAAACCGCCCTGTAACACGACTCGGTTGAAGGTTTCTTCTCACGACTCGGACACACGAAGGTTAACGATTAAAACCTACAAAGAGTAACCCAGACCTGAACTTTTTGTACACGGCGGGTCGCCGGTGGGAACCGCTCCCGAAGTTAACAACAACACTGATTGTCCTGAAAATCAAAGAATAAACGACAATCCGCGCTGCTATTAAGTAAGTCCGCTACAAACACAAACTAGGTACAACTCCTAAAAAAAATACTCGAACTTTGTTTTTTTATTTACATACGTAAACCGGTAATTAACGTCTATCCCAACAGTTTACATAAAAAAAGCAACTGTTTACTGATAACGGTACATTACCCATCCGCAAATTAAACATAAATACCTTTTGAAACAAATTATAACTCCGACAACCGGCATGTAACTACTTTACCTGTTTGTCCGAATTCGGAACACGGTCGACTGAGGTACTGAGTATCAACGAAAAACCGACGTAAACAACGACGGACATACCAAATTAAATGAATCGCAAAGAACATACGCGGTAGGTCCAACGTCACTTAGTGTATAAATATAAGTGAGACGTAAAGCCCGACACAAAAAGACAGTTTTAACGGTTTTTGAAACTATTGTCGTGTTAAGATTGAATTAAATATTTCTTTATAACGGTGTATTTTTGTCTTGAAAGTAAACTATTTTTAACAACTTTTGACTATTCTAAATGTACATGTTAATAAATTTTTTCCGTATCTACCGGTATAAGATATATAAATAATTCGGAAAAACAACAAAAAAGATTTGGCACTCAAAGAACCGTACTAATTTTGTCCGAGTTAATTGATGGCCTTTGATATTTGTTCGCCCAATTTGGGATACAAATTTACCGAAATGACAATTAAAATTTTTTCCGACACGAAGTTATTCGATTGAAAAAACGGTAACAAACAATTTTTGTGGTTTGTATTACTACGCATTTTTATAAAAAGTTGGGCATATAAAGAATAAAGGTTAAATGGTGTTAATGGGGTTTCTAAATGAGGGTGCATATCCAAGTTTATTTTACGTACGTGAAGGGCATCTTTTTGTCGGGTCATTAACGGTGTAATAACACGCATTATATGTTTATGATAAAGTTAGAAACAATAAGACTAATTTTTTCTATTAGATTTAGCGGTAAACGAAAGAGACGTATCCGGTAACAATACAAATTTTTTCGAGGGTATAAGTATAGGGTAAAATCTTGGTTTTGACCTTACCAAAGTTTACAACCCGTGTAAATGAAGACGACTTATCGATATGGTAACAAAGCGATTCAACTAGTAAAACAAAAAACGCAACTTTTTAAACCTCAAAAACTTAAATAAAAAAAAAATCAGAATAAAGACGATAGTAATTTTTTGGCTCAACTTTACGACCTATAAAATTGGTAATCTAAAATACATCCTCTAAGTCATTCACCTCTAAAGCGAACGGTTTTCTTCTTTTATTTCTACTCTGGTTTTATAAAGGAATAAAAAATAACATTAAAAAAAATAATTGTATCTACATTGTATATGCATATACCGACCTTCGTTTGTTTAGACGAAAAAAATGCGTGTGGCTCGCGTCGAAGAACAGATTAAAAGTAAATATAAAAAACGAGGTTATAGTTAAACCGTTGTAAAGAATACCTAATTAAAATTTTGAGACCATGGTCTTTGGGTCACCGTTTCGAGGTTGGTCCAAAGGTAAAGGAAGGTTGTACTTATTCCTGGCTTATCGGGCTGACGCAGCATTTTTTTTTATTTTGTCTGGTCTGGGTGTGTGTGTGTGGTGTTTGTGTGGTTTTGTGGGGTTTGTGTGTGGGTGTGTGTGTGTGGTGTGGGTGTGTGTTGGTGTTTGTGTTGTGTGTGGTGTGTGTGTTGTGTGTGGTGTGTGTGTGTGTGTGTGTGTTGTTGTGGTGTGTGTGTTGTGTGTATGTGTGTGTTGTGTGTGTGGTGTTTTTTGTGTGT
>NW_011335892.1:150011-151612 GCF_000735185.1 Notothenia coriiceps | reverse complement strand
TCACCGCAAGCCGCCGTTTATCTAAAAAAGTTGCATATAATATACCAAGCAAATTTTACGTCGGGCTCGGGCCATCCTGCGGAGCGTTTCACGGGCGCTGCACGCGTGTTCACGTTTTGTTCCGACGTATGTCTGGTGTAAACGTTTACCATGTAAACTCAGCCTTATGTCCCTGCGCAAACATCTTAAGGCTCGCAAACAAAGGTATCACTCGATTCAATTGGTTATATAGTAGTATGTATTTGTAAAAAGGGCCATTCCATCTTATGAACTGAATGAACTTTTTCAAAACGATATAAGTGGATTTCCATCCACCACCCGTCTCACTACATAGGCACGTACACCAATTTTTGGAATAAAGGGTATAACTAAGTAACAATGGCCGACCCAAGTCATACAGTCAGTGGCGGCTGGTGGCAAATATTTTTGGTGGGGCTGTTGATATAGTGACTAAAACATTTTTTTTTGGGAGAAATTACCCCTTAAATTGGGACTGATACCGTCATATACCGTATACCACGGTATGATGTCAGCAAGGTATGACGGTATGAAAAAAATTATACCGCCCATGCCTAATTAATACCCACTGTTTGCTATAGATGTTCTTCTCTCCTCTCTCCTCAGGTATCGGAGGTCTGGAAGAGTGCGTCTTGAAGTCAGCCACCCTGTCCACCTCCCCCGCCTGCCCCCCCTTCATCCCTCTCAACATGGAGGCCATGCCCATCGTACGGGTGGCCATAGAGCCCAAACACCCCAGTAAGTCTGGGAGGGATGCACACATGGTTAGACAAAATACACCACCCTAAGGATGTTTTTTTGAAGAGGTGAATCCCTTTAATAATATGTTCATTTGTTATTAGTTATGGTCTCCTGTGGTACAGTAATATTTCAACATGCTGAAGTATAACAAAAGATAGTTACTTTATTTATCCTAAGGTGAAATGTTGTAGAACAGTTTTAGAACAAAGTGGGAAAGAATATATAAAAGTAATAAATACGTACATTTCTCTGTGTGATATTCAAACAGTAAGATCGAAATGCTGTTACTCACCGTCCCAAAGAATCTGAAAAAAGTATACATATAAAAAGTAAAAAATACATATATGTACTGTATATACATACACACCTGAGCACCCACCTATATATATACATACACACATACATAGACACATATATGCATATACACACATAAAGAGGTACAAAATGAAAACGAAGGCACAACAATAAATAAATAAACCTTCTATGACAACCTCTTTATGAATGTGTGTGAATGGCTGAATGCTGACGTGTTGTAAAGCTCTTTGAGTGGTTGTGAAGTGCTATATAAATGCACTATATTTACCACTTAAGCCTGTAGACAGCCTCTCAGTGAATGCGGACATTAATGATGATTTGATAACGACTGGTACAAGCTAAACCATCTTCTGAAATACGAGACAGGCCTTCAAAAAGAGTTGGTCACAGTTTTACAACTCCAGTCAACACGTTCTCACTCCCAACCCGTCACATATTGACGGACGGTCAGGGCCCCTCCCCGTCACTCTATTACGTACAGGGCACCCCTTGGAAGTCAGTTTTCAACGGGCAGGGCGTCCCATTGA
>NW_011335892.1:119076-149966 GCF_000735185.1 Notothenia coriiceps | reverse complement strand
GTTGTGTGTGTTGTGTGTGTGTGTGTGTGTGTGTGGTGTGTGTGTGTGTGTGTGTGTGTGTGTGTGTGTGTGTGTATGTGTGTGGTGTGTGTGTGTGGTGTGTGTGTGTGTGTGTGTGTGTGGTGTGTGTGTGTGTGTGTGTGTGTGTGTGTGTTGTGTGGTGTGTGTGTGTGTGTGTGTTGCTTGTGTGTGTGCTCGCTGTTCAGATGGGCCAGGGGATAAAAGTCTCTAGTTCTAGTAAAAAGTGTGTATACACCGTGTTTTGTGGGGTGTCTAAGACGTTTTATTTTTTTGTGGTGTGTGTGTGTGTGTGTGTGTGTGTGTGTGTGTGTGTGTGTGTGTGTGTGTGTGTCTGGTCTGTTTATTTTTTTACGACCAGTCGCTATTCGTCTATTCTATGTTGGAGGAAATGGACCTGGTGGAGCTTTCACTGGTTTTGGTACCAGAGTTTTAAAATTATCCATAAGATTTGGCACAATTGATATTGGAGCAAATATATTAAATGAAAATAAACAGAAGCTGCCTCGTGTGCGTAAAAAAGCAGATGTTTGCTTCCCGCCATATACGTATATGTACATCTATGTAAATAAAATAAAAATACAATAAAATAAGGATATTTGGTCTCATCTTATTTCTTTCTTTGGCAAAGCGAAATCTCCACTTACTGAATCTCTACATAAATTAATGTTAAATCACATTTCAACTCGTTTTTAATGATACAGAAATTAAGACTAAAAAAAAATATATCAAAAACTAAATTTCAACGCACAAAATGATCAACTACGAACAATGGTATAGGCTATTCACAGATGTATGCCTAACATTTTGAAACCATTCCAGTTTTGTCTAAAATGGGAATGATATGGGAGCTTTAAACATAACAAATGCCTATCAGAGAAAACAATGGCGATTTAGATTATCTAACTCAGAAATAACAAAGATTGAATAGTATTTGTATATATCCACAATAATGTGGCAATATGGGCTGTTTTTCTAGGGGAAGTGCATCATTTATTTGAACTATACGTGGGAGTATCTTTGGGGTATTGTGTAAATGAAATAAGAAATATAGGGTTGAAATATTTACCATCATTATGTGTGTTTTAATCAAAACATGCAAAAAAGTAGCTTATTGATACACAGCCTTTTAAAAATAACAGTCATTAAACATAGGGTTAACCCGCTTGTTATAGTTTCTTAGTATAGCCTGTTAATCATGCAAAAACTCACGGTTAGAAAACACAAAAGACTAATAATATATAAATATGGCATCTATGCCTTTAAATAATGTACATGTATTATCAGTTCACAATTTATCAAATGAAGTCTGTTTATGTGCAATATTCTTAATAAATTAAGTTAGATTGTCTGTATCACGTTTGCAATTTTGAAACAGAAAAACACAGCCGAAATGCAAAGTGATATAAAGTATGATTCACTGCAACCTGGATGCGTCATACAAGAAACGCTAAGTAATTAAACCATACAGCAGCAACATGCAGCAACAACTATGAGTCATGGAGTAGCTGCACAAGGCTTAGCCTGTTGTCCATTTCATCAATGTAGGCACAGCCTCAATATAAACAAAGTTCCATAAATCATTAACCCTACCATACATTGGCATGTCATTTGTCAAGATACATTTGACACCTATCTGCATTATAGCCAATGCATACATTATTTTTGTTCAACTCATAAAAAGATCTCAACATGGATCAAACACAAATCATCCCTGAATGAAATATCCTCCCTACAGCATAAGAAACTAAAGTCCTGTAGTCACAACAACAATGAGCCCTCGCCAAGGTGGCCGCTGGGCGCACATGTGTTCAGTCCAGACATGAGACATCCCAAAGTACAATGGACACACAGGCACACTCTTTATTGGAGTGGCTCACACAATGTCCCGCCAAAGGGACACGGGATACACGTATAACACGCACAAATATCATTGATTTGGCACTGAATTCTTAGTTATCTTGAGAAATATTTGGAAGATAGCAAGGACCCAACAATAAAAGTCATAATTTAATGTTATTTTTATAGCATCCAAGATAGTATTTGATAGTGGATTTAAACCATCACTACATTCGATATGAACCCTCCCTTATAAATCACAGTGATTCCTGGAGGTCCCTACTGCATTTTGGGAGTTGGCTGCACATTCTAAAGACTTTTCTCTGAGGTCATAATGAAGGTTCAACCCCCTGTTTACACTGGCATCTAAATTACGCAGCGCGAGAGAGAAAGAGCACATTTATTCCCCGGCCTCAGCGCCTGAAGCCTGGGTAAAGTAAGGAGAGGTCCATATAAAGTTATGCTCAGCTATAAATTTATATTGTTAATAGTATAAAATCTGTTATAAAACAGGCTGCTTTGACGATCTGCATGCAGCCATGTTAGTCTGGTTGATGATGACACGTGTTTAAAGTATACGGTTGTCAAAAAGTTGTCAAAACATAACAACCAATATGTTTTTGTGGTCAAAGCAGGGAACCACAGGGCGGTCCCACACTTGACTTTTCCATATTTTCTGGACGGTGGCCTGCGGTGTGATTATAAAGGATTGCATAAAAATAACAAGAGAAACGGACCCACTTCAAAATCCGAAACACACACAGGCAGCCACTAAAAGGTCTACAGTTAACTGGAAAGTTTCATTCCTAAGGTGTTCCTATAGTGCGCGCCTTTGATTCACGCTCGCCGTTACGTTTCAATGTCTGCGAGCTGCATGTGAAATAATGTATTGGCATGCAGGAATCTATATAAAACATAAGGTATATGCAGTTTGTTTCATTCACAGGCTTGAAAATGCATGGATGTAGAATAGGAATTAGTACTCTCTTTAAAATGCATAATTATTGCAGTAATCTTTGTGCCATTGTTACTCCGCTTTCCTACAAGTAACCACACGGTAAAAAAAAAAAAAAAAAAGACTTAATATTAACGATACAACAAATGTAAGTAGGGTCCTACTCGTATACTTTTCCTATACGGAAAACTATACATTTTAAACCTGCTCGTCATATTATTAACATCATTATTACCTGCATTTGTATCACCATTGATGCTGTTGCTGATTTCTTTGTTGTTAGTAATTACCTTAATCATCATCGTGAGGATACAATGGCATATTAAGAATCTGCCATTTTGGCCTACTGCTCCGTAAAGCACAAAGGCCGAAATAGAAATATTATTTCCCAGTCTGCACTGCACCTCGAATATAAGCTGCAAATAGTGTATAATAAAATAGAAAACTAATGTAATAACATTATTATTATTTTAAATAAGATAGTGTCCTGGGACGAAACGCTTACACCTGTTATATTTCAGAGGATTTGTTGTTTCCTTATTTAAAAAATAAAATGCGTAAACAGAGAACGCATGTCGCCACTTGCATTTTAATAGATGCAGATCTAGTCAAAACAAAACGAAAATAGTCGCAAACATTGAGTCAGCTGACCTGCATTTAAAGATCGACCAATCGTCACAATGTATAAATAAAGGAGATATCGCTTAAACAATTCAACTGGAAACATTTGTACCTCTTTAAAAACTGGATACTGAGGATTTTGAAAGGCATAATAAAACAGTACGTTTATATTTAAGATACTTGAACGTTTCGTTCAATTTCATTACTTATAAAGGCATCATCAAATTATAGAAAATGTAGCTAGCTTTCCCCCGTTTTTTTAAATGTATAAATATGTGATGTAGGTTTAGAGATAGATCATTTTTAAACAGCATGCTATTTATTAACTTTCACATTCATCTCGACTCATCCATTAAAATTGTATCAGGGCCGAAACATTTTCAAGATGTAAAGTTATTCCAAAATCTTACTCAAAAATATTCCAAGACTTATTTCCAAGCTGCTATCCATGAGTCACTCAAGTCATGGCAAACGCAATATAATTTATCATTCGACATAGCAAATCAAAAAGCTACAATTAAGAAGCACAGCTCTCTGTCGGGGCTTTTAGTAACAAACTTTCAATCCAATGCAAATTAATTGAATGTCAGTCTAAATGCTACATTGCACACGGACAACATCAGCACCTCCATAAGAGGATAGTTCAACAAATTATGCACAGAAATCACCTCAAATCTACCTCTGGCCAATCCATAAGCAGCTAAAATCGTTAAACATATTAAGAAACAGTGGGACACACACTTGCAGAACACTCTCTAAAAATAAAAACCCATTTTCAGCCAGGCAGACTTATAAATATCACCTTTCTCAAATATGCCAGGGACGCAGCGTAAAGCATTGCATGCACTCTTGTGAAACGTCAGGGCTTTGCACCTGGTGTGTTGCCTTGCTACTGCTGAATTGGTGGTAAGCCATGCCAATGATGTTTGCCCCTTTAATAGGGTGATACAGGCTTGATCTCAGAGGCTTGCTAAGCCATTTGTGTGATAGCTTCGCAGGATGGAATAGCGATAAAAGTGGGTCTTACAGCGCGGGGACCTCCAGCTGTAGGCTACAGTCATCAGGACATGTTTCGCTCCAAGGTCAGCGAGTTAACTCTCTGGTAGCCGCGTCATCCTGCTTCAAGGCCAAGTTGAAGCAGCGGAGATGGGAGGGGCCACGATAATGAAGGAGAGGCTAGATGGTATTTTCTTCCAGGTTCTGACTCATTCTGAGAAACGCACTGCACCTCAGCTTGCTGCACACTGAGCATCCACCAAATCCATTCATTCACACGATGAAACACTTTTTGTGCTAAAAAGCAAATATTCTGTCAGCTCTGCACTGCCAGGGCCATAGATTGGATTACATGCGTACTGCGCAGGCTCCATGGTCAAGTTCAAGTTGGGCTGGCTAGTAAAACTGACGGGGCGCATTCTGCAGTGTCTGCCGTGGGGGGCGCTCCCCCTCTTTGATCTCCCCTTTTAAAACTAGACACTGAAGCAGAGCCATGACTGCGGTCCACTTTCTGCACTTCTGCCGCCAAAAATGTGCAGAATTTGGACCAACATGTTTTTATCCAATGCAATGCATGATCCTTCCTGCCTGTAAATAAAGTATAAAACGGTTCCACAATCAGCAAACTCTCCAAACCCATCCGCTGGCCTTCACTATCTAAAACACACACTATATAAGTGACACTACTGTAAACCCACAAGGTCAATCTTCTGTTGCGCAAAACGCTTTCTAAGTGTTATCTCCGGATGATCACAAGATCCCATCTGCCCCGGACACAACCCATTGCATAACTCCAAGTAGCAAAACAATGGGACCTTTAGCATATCTGCAGTGCTTCACTGAAAGACTGCACGGTGACCCATCTTTATGATTTGGAAATCACAACTAAAATGTCGAACTACTATTTGTGTCTTTAAGAAAATATGGGTATAGCTTCGGGAGTGATCTGCCTGAATCCAAAAAGCCTTTGCAACTAAATGCACTGCTATAAAAACAAGTTCGATAAGGGAAATAATGCACAAGCTCAACCTTATTTTTAACAACTAGGCAATATAAATGAGCAGATTCACGAGTTTTACAGCATTCAACTAACCTTGAACCACAAAGACCAAAATCAAATAAATGCATTAGCTTTTCCTTCTTACTATATTTCCAGATATTTATAGTTTGTCTGAGAAATTCCTTCATGTAGTTCCTGTTCTTCAATAACAGCATGCAGAAAGATCTACTGTGTATTCGTGCTATTGGTTCTGTCTAAAAAACACAACTCACTTCAGTTTTAATACATTGGGAGTTTACGTCACTTAATCAGCATTCATTAAATAAAATGAGAGAAAGTTGGAAACAAAGGGAACTTTTTTTCTTCTATACTTCGAGTTGTAGCTATGTTTGCAAAGCAGCCTCAGATAAAAGTGTTTATCAACTGCCCAAAAGCAACAACATCCAATCGTCTGAGTGAGAGAGGTTTACTTTTTGCCTTTGCTGGCCAGATGAAAGAGTCGGGGGAGAAAGCCAAAGGAATTTCCCTCAGCTCCTCAGCTGGCTGGGGGAGGGGGCTGCCGCCGCTGGGCCTCTTCCCTCTTTCGGACAGGCGAGGGCGCACAAGGACAGCGGAGGCTACTGGAGCTGCACAGCCTCACTGCATCTCCTCTGAGAGACCAAATGACTCACTCTCTCTACACGACATGGCCGTCCGAGTGTACCAACAAAACCTACTGCTGCTTAATCTGATCACAAGTCGGGGGGAGAAGGCTGTTTCTAAACAGACCAGGTTATAAAGTAATGCTATTTCACCAAAACTTGAAAACATATCGGAAGACAGAGTGGTTAGGGTGTTATTATAAATCGTATGCTTAAGTAAGGAACAGGTGCAGGATTTAATACAACAAAGCAGCTTAACTGATCACTAATGCTGCCCTAATATCTTGCTGTTCTTCAATTACACAAAGCTCCCAGGTATAATTTGTTTTGTATTGCTTTATTATATTAAGCATAATGGATAACATTTAGCGTCACTTGAAAATGTGTGATAGCAAATGTCTCTATTCATAATATTTGTATGTGAAAAGGTGAGATGGCCCCCCTAAACAAGACAGCAACATATTGTATTATTGTATATTTATATGAATACTGTAGAAACTGCCTACTCAACTTTGTTTTCTGTTCACATGTAAATTTACAATGTCAGATCACAGGATATTGTAATATTAACTAAACTTTTTATTCCCTTTGAATTTGGAAAAAAGGTACATAAAATTATTTGCTGCAAACAAATGGAAAGAAAACATAATAGTTAGATTTTCTGATATCAGACTAGCATTCAGGTTGTAGGCACATGTGATTTTGCAAGCACATGTGTAAATGTTTTGGCCACTGAAAAAAAAGTTAAATAAAATGGCAGCCCATTTTAGTTAGGAAGAATAGGAGAGTGAACTCGATTAAAGCCTAAAGTGGCATTAAAACATTCAGTGGACATCGTGGGAACTGCATCCTTTACAATTAATATCACGCATACAATGAACCAAGATTTGACACAACTGTTAAATCCACATGAGGTCAGGGAGAGTAGGCCTATATACCTGTTCTCTAAAGACACATGAAGTTATTTTGTGGGAGTTCCTCACACCTGCCACAGTTTCTAAATGTTATTAAAGCCATGAAGTAACTCTTCATTCATTATGTTTCATAATCACTGTAAGACTATTTAAAATTAGGAACCTAAAAGAATAAAAAAGTCTCACCCATTACTGCTCTTTTTTAAAACCACTGTTACAGCTGCACGCCATTTGTATTTGTGGTTTAAAAGTATGTAGGTAAGGGAGAAATAAGTGCATTTCAGATTTGTTTTTCAAATAAAAAATTACCTTTTTTAAATGTAGGACATTGTGTATATTCCTGATAATAATACAAAAGACATAAATAATTAATTATGCTTTCTGCCTGCATGGTGCTGCTCTATTTTAAGATGATGACTTTTAGGACTTCATGTCAAATGGCTTCATATCTCTAAACTCTGACCGCAAGACTTGACCTTTGAGGACTTTACTTGACTCCACTTTAGGTGGAGATTAGGGAGGCACTAAAGGCAAAGAGAAGAGGGGGGGGGGGGGGGGGGGTGCACTAAATCGCGCATATAGAAAAATCACTTTGATTGATACGTTTTATTTTTTTATTATCATAAACTCCACCATATGCATTGTAGCATGTTGAAACCGGTCAAATGTATTTCAATGGTATACAAATGTGAACATACATCTTTTTTAAAGCTTTTTTTCAAAACAAATGTGGAAATTGTAGATAGATATATGTAAAAAAGATAGCTAGATACAACGAGATGGATAGAAAGATAGATATCCATGGCTGCCTTTTATGCCCTCTCTGACACCCCCCACCTCCATTTCGACGCTGCCGTCTGTTTACCCATTCCCAATCAATGCGTGTCGTCATCAGGGGGGGGGGGACCATCATGACGACTGGCCTATTAAGAATGACAGCTCCGGAGAAAGAGAGAGAGAGAGGGTAAATGGTGATCCCTCCCAGAGCTCCCACTGCGCACTCTGGAGCGCTCCTCTCTCAGGGTCAGACCGGATAGCATCCCCTCTTTTCAAAAAACCTCTCCTTTTCCTTAGGACTCAATCCCCCCACCCACCATCACTACGCACACACACACACCCCTCCAACCTGAAAATCATCGCCTTGGTGTTGACGGCTCTTGCGAACACTTTTTTTAAAAGTCGTGCTTGTGATGGAAAGCAGAGAGGAGATGGTGATGCTGGCGGAGGGAGGTCAGCTTGTCAAGAGCGCCTCCAGTTTGTCCGGAGCTATCGGGAGCCCCGCAAGAGAACCGCAGGGGAAGCCGGGCCACAGGAGCTGTCTGAGCCCCGGCGCTGCGCCCTACTCCCGGGACAGAGCGGAGCTGGTAATGGAGGAGAGCGCACGGAGGAATATGCGCGCCGAAATGAGGCCAGTTGGTAGGTCTCCGTCCGGAGAGAGACACCGGAGAGATCATCCCCACAAAGACGGCAGCAGCTCAGACACAGAGTCTGACTTCTACGAGGAAATTGATGTCAGCTGCACGCCTGAAAGCATGGACTACCCCACAGCTAAAGGTAGGCTGGGAGCCGGATATCGCTGCGGGTTTTCTATGATTGCATGGTCGTGACAATGATCAGATTAAATACCAACGTGCATTATTGCAATCAGAAGCCTCGGTAAACACAATGACTCTAAAATGTGCATTTATTATATCTAAAACTGCATGATAAAATCAAAATGAGTCCTCAATGCAATGCACTAGCGTCAGTGACATAAGAATAAAACCGCAGTCGGTGCTGCACAGCTGTTCTGTGAAGAGACCAGTGTCGCTGGAAACACGGTGAGGTGACACCCACAATCTTAGACATTTTCTCCCACTGGTAACTCGTACAAAGCAAAGCCTATGTGTGCATTCATGAGGAAGAATGCAGGATTTTATGTAAACCGCAAGCAAAAACCAAACGAGAAGGACACTAACATATATGTTGGGCATCTTCTTGGGCACAATGACTTAAGACTGCAATGTGCGTACAAATGTGTTACATCCTACAACGATAATATTTGAATAGACATTCAGTTTATTATAAATAACTAAGTATTTCCAGCTCTATTTAGCTCAAACCAAACAGGTGGATTTTTACCAACGAATCACAACAATACAACCTGTCCTTATTTTAAAATGATGCTTCAACAAATCAAATACTAAAATATGAATACAAATATAGCAGGTAGATGTTAAGAGAAAATGAAGAGTTGTCTGAGCTAAAATGATGTTAGGAAGACCCTTCACAATTAAAATTACGAACAGGGAGGTAAAACAATGAAATTAGCAAGCCTCATATATAGCTTATTAATTACGAATCGAATGAAATAAATTAAATATTTCGATGTGTTTTGGGAGGAACTTTTCTTCTGAATGTGTTTTAAGCATGCTTATTAAATCTGATGAATTATTCTGTATACTGTTTCAGGTCGAAATGGGGATTCTCCAGGTCACCCGTCTGAGACTTGTGCTGACCCGGGAAACATGGTCCAAGGACCGGGATCTATGTCCTACACAGCGGATCAGATTCGCCGGTACCGGACAGCGTTCACCCGGGAGCAAATCGGACGGCTGGAGAAAGAATTTTACCGGGAGAACTACGTATCCAGGCCGCGGAGGTGTGAGCTGGCGGCCGCCTTAAATCTACCTGAAACCACCATCAAGGTAAGATGCTTAAGTCTCAAAGGAGCAGAGCTGAATCAGGCCTCTTGCTCAGTATACACGACCACATATTCGAGCTTGTTTTTGGAAAGCTCTTTAAAAACGAAATCTCCCAGAACTGCTAGTAAAATCAAATATTTCTCCAATTAATTTGCACAGTCTAAATGCAAGAAATATTGCAAAAACACCACAAAGTAAGCGAAAGACAAGCTCATAACCAACTATCGAGAATAACTTATAATATGCAGGATACATGCATATATACATGGTTTAACCATGCACAGGCCTTTTGTATACATATTTGTTTCTGTTTTCAACGAACAAATGCACCTTGTGAGAAATAAACGTCCATATAAATCACAAAACTGAATTCAAGAACTCTTTCCTGCATTTCAAGTCGTGCGTAAAGGCAGAAGTAGCCTATGAACTATCTGCTTTTGTTATTGTTGTTTGTCTTTGGATCAGTGTGGCCTGTGGTTAATATTTGACTCGGTGTGTCTCTGTCTCTGCCAGGTGTGGTTTCAGAATCGCAGGATGAAAGACAAGCGGCAGCGTCTGGCAATGACGTGGCCTCACCCCGCAGACCCGGCCTTCTACACCTATATGATGAGCCACGCTGCGGCCACGGGGAACCTGCCCTACCCCTTCCCAACCCACCTGCCGATTCCTTACTACTCCCACCTTGGTGTCGGAGCTGGCTCGGTTCCAACTGCTACCCCTTTCTCAAACCCCCTGCGCTCCCTCGACAGTTTCCGGATGCTGTCTCATCCCTACCCGAGGCCGGAGCTCCTGTGCGCCTTCAGACACCCCTCCCTGTACCCGGGTCCGCACCACGGCCTGGGACCCGGAGGAAGCCCCTGCTCCTGTCTGGCCTGTCACTCAAGTCAATCCAACGGCATCTCAACCAGGCCCTCTGGCTCGGACTTCGCTTGCTCCCCAACTAGCAGGACTGACGCTTTTGTTACTTTCACGCCTTCAGTGCTCAGCAAATCTTCACCTGTGACATTAGACCAGAGGGAAGAAGTGCCTCTGACCAGATAAAACCAAAACACACCAGCTGTAGTTATATATAAGCATTTAACATAAGCTTTTTTTAACATCACAGATTATATGATCGGGACTGAAACAGCATGAGGAGGTAGCCTGTTAGCAGTGAAAACCAGCTTAAATCAGAGGAAAGATAATTAGCCAGATCTTCAGCTATGTGACGCACAATTTATCTCCCATTACTGAAAAATCATAATCCCATTACAGAGCCAGAGCAGTAGGCTGAAATATGACGACATGGACACAAATTAGATTTTCAGAACATTTATTTGATAATTGACAGAAAGGGGAATCCAGAAAAAAATAAATGTGAGATGGATTGGCGTTAAGTTTTTTATTATGGCTTCTCGTCTCTTTACGCGTCTAAATTGACCTACGTGTATTGTTAGTTACGCGAGAATGATGCTTTCCATGTCTCTTTTTAACAAGGGGATTTGTTAACAGACTGCGGCCGTCTCATTATAAAGCAGCTCTCCACACCGGGGCCCTCGGCTGCGGCCCGGCCCGAAATGTGCAGATGCTAGTGAAATTATTAAGTGATGTATATGTACGACCCGGCAATTTTTGAGTGTTGAATTAATGATAATACCAGGAAGGGATCGTTACTGCCAAAAGGTAACAAGGCGCCGAGGGAACGGATTACTACAGCCAGCACGGTTTGAAGAGGGGGGAAGAGAAGAAGAAGGACCCAGAAGAGGATGGAGAGAGAGACAGAGAGAGGACAATCAAAAATGATAAAATAATAAATAAATAAAAGTGAACATTTTAAGTATATAAAACACTCTTTCAGTTCCCTCCCTTAACGATAGAAGAGACAGTTCTTCTATGAGATGAAAATGTGATTAATATATGCCTATAGGCCTCTTTTTAAATATTTTTATTGCACTGTGGCGCCAGTTTAGTGGCTGAGAAAGCGGACTAATAAGTGACTGTTTGTTTTATTTTCTTATTTTTACTGAGTTGTCCTAATCGTCTAATTTGCAATAAACACTGTCAAAGAATCAATTGAGTATTTTTTTCTAAACGCCTTTATGATTCATCCAAAGAGCCCGTACAGCACATCTGAGAACATGAGAATTTAAAAACAGTATCTCTCAATAATTCAAACCAAAACAACAGAATACAAACTGATTTAAACTAGTATTTTCTTCAGGTATTTTTTCATTTGAGTGGTTAAGGATTTTCTACACTCACAATTGGTCTACCTCCCCCCTGCAATAATAAAACTAATTTGGTTCTCAAGTGGTTGGTGTCACAACACCAGAGCGCGCCCATATCTCCTGATGGGACCACTAGATTGCCCGTGACAGTTAAGTGGTCCCTGGGCTCCGTTATAGCCACTCATATTTTCTCTCCGACTACTTAATAGACAAGACAAAATTAGTTGTCTGAAGGTATTGGAAATGCAAAGAGATCGATGATTCGCAGAGGCCCGCCACCAATCTTAATTGGCCGCATTTGACCAGGGCTGCGCAAATTAAAAGAGTTTTCTGCGCGTAATAGGATTGGAGGGGTGCTGTGGCCCTCAGAGAGACACACGAATAAAAATGTTAAACGGTTTTTTACTCCATGCATGGGAGAGATCACAATTGATTGCAGTAATGCAGTGGAGAGATGGCTGCCTTTAGCGCTGGCCAGAGCCCACCTGGCAAAACGATTGGCCTATTGCGTAATTATGCATCTATAATCTAACAAGCAAGATTGTAAAGCTTTTTGATTATTATTTTTTAGCTGAGATACTGTCCACCAGCCTTAATACTAAATAACAACTAGAAAAGCTAATTCATTAAGTCCTCCATTAACAACTGTGTTCAAAATGGAAAACGACACAAAAACATGTTTTATATAGAACTACATTTTCATTCTCCTCTCATGCTTTCTTAGGTAAAAGGTTCATCCTAATCAGACAGGACTGCACCCACACACACCGCACCGCTGAGCCCCCCCTCTCCCACTACTGCCTCCCGCACACGCGTTTGATTGATGGCCTTATTAACTGGAGTTCTTGTAAGTGTGACCGAGCTGATTAAAATGCATATGTTTGGAATAATACACCGTTTAAGCCGCCTGGGTCGGGGCGAAACCACAAGGCAGATTTATGTAAACTATCAGCCGGTGTCTTTAAGCCTGATAGGGACACGGGTCATGCAGGAAAATGGCTTTGGTTTGTGCATAATAAAACTGTGCCATAAAAAAAGATGAACGAATCAGGCTAGCGGATTATTCAAGAGACGCAGTCTCTCCAAACTTCTAGTTTCATAGCGGGTTCTTTTTAAAGCTTGGATCTGATTTGTATCTGGTTACACAGGAGCAGTAGCACTATACGATCATCTTCTAAACCCGCGCCACACTGTGCCAGAATGACACATTAAAGTGAGGCGAATTACAACCACATTTACTGAGCCACGCATATGGACCCCCATTTCCCCTCACTGCATAAACTATATGACTGAATCCTCAACGGCCTAATCCAGCATCAACATGCCATTTAATCGCTGAAAGATTGCGTATGACTGAGTTTCAAGATATGATGGGCTCATAGATTGCGCACATAACACCAATTACATCAGCCGTATAAGATCCTATTAGTGAGAATTGGCTCAGGGCTCCCCAGCTCCCACAACTAGCACAAAGCGTTTTGATAGGGGCGGTGTACTGCAGCTGTCGACCGACAGCAAATTCAAAAAAAGAAAAAAAAAGAAACACCAAATGGATCTGTGGCTGCTGCTACCGCTGTTTAAATTGGATTACATCCTAATTTACAGGCCCTTGTCGTAACGCAAGGGGCTGGCGGAGGCGTGGACGGACCAATCACACAGTAATGATGATGAATGAGAGATTAATGCGCATACAAGCAAGACAATTTAAACCTTCATCTGTTTAAATAGGCTTCCAATATCATTTGGAAACGGGGGTCACGTTAAATCAATCGGGGGACGCGTGAAAGTCATTTTCGGCGGCGTGTTTATCAACCTTATTTACGGTGCACCGGAGACAGCTAGCCTATGCAGCTGGAAAATGGGCCGGCTGCTACGTGCTTATGTGACATGCAAGAGCAACAAAAACAGAGCAGGATGGATTTCGCATATAAAAGGATCCACTTATTTAGCTCTGTTCAAATCAGGAACCGAATATGTTTAGGGTTTCTGCAGTCATGCTACCTTGTGGACTAAATTAAAATCTTTAATCCAAATGAACTCACAACGTTTGTTTTTGTACAGAGATTAGCACATTAAAAAGAGGGTAGGATTCAAAGACAGATAACAATAAACCTCGCACATTGAAAATGATATGCATGTTTTAACAAATCCGGTTGGGATTTAATCATTGTAATTAATAAAATTATAGCCTGTCTTCGCCAAAGTTCACAGCCACACACAAGCAGGGCCTATCGAAGGGTTTGACATGCCCTTTTGCTTCACAATTATCTTTCCTATCAGCACGAAGTGTATTAGTATCACAGCGGACACCACACCAGCTCTAACATATTCGTATAGATATCCACAAATGCAAACCATAGAACACAGCAACACCATAATGTAATAAAGGCCGTTGGAAATATGACATCCGCACATCATATATTAAGTATTGCAAGCGTGGGGGTTTCATTATCGGACACGGCATGGTAACAGTTTCAAACAGAGTGACGAGCTGCTCTTTTTAGATCCGCGCTGCAGGTAAGAAGTTGGAAAATACCATGTGAGCGGGCATAGAAACTAGACTAATCAATAATTATTAGAAAAAACACATTAAATATATACATTCAAATACATGTTTACAAGTAAAACTGTATGTAGGCCTACTTAATAACCTGTACATACATTTTTGTTTAAACCATTAAATTAACACAAATTGACGCTGTGTCTGCAATATCTACTCCCCTACCAATTAACGTGGTCTGCTCCTTGAGCTTTTAAGCAGGTGTGTGGCCGTTTAACCGACATATGCGACTGCACTTGCAGCCATACGGAAGAGGTAAATCCGACTAAACATTTCTGCTTCGTTTAGTTTGTTTTTCAAGAAATAAACTACACTTCATGTCCTCAATCTAAAATATCCATTGGAAAAAGTAAAGCACTATGTAGCCTATATGTGAAATGGTCAGCAGGAAAAATAAACAAGACGAAATCTCCGTTCAATCAAACCTTTGCCTCGGCTTGATATTTTAATCAATTGGCTATTAATCATCAAGCTAAGATACTACTACTATTTTATAGTAGACAATCATATCATCCTCACTTTTGGTTTGATTTGAATATATATACATGTGTTATTTGTCAACTTCAAGAATTCTATGACGAATAATCACTACTTTTACATTTATTTTAAATGGGAGAATATTTTAGGTTGAATGTAGTCAGCTTTATGTTCTGTATTCAACGTGCTCACATATAAATAGTCTGAAATGTGTTAAGATCCTTAGCATGTACATTTCAAGAACATGCATGTTAAAAAGCATATTGAGCAGCAGCACCACTGTTGTTAACAAGCAACCATTTGTCTGCAAAATGAGAGATATCATTATTTGAAGACTGTTTCTCTTACTACGGTTTGTTCAGACAAGATTGTACCCAAGTTATTTTGCTTTTTGTAACTAGTTATTGAGGGCTTTCAACATCTTACGTGTTAATGAGCTTCTGTTACTTATTCAGGAAAAGGGAACAGAATTTGAGGGAATGAAAAAGATATAAGACTTGATTTCAGCTCCCCAATCTCCACTCATTTTCCTGCTCAGCTCTTGAGCACAAATACATTTGTGAGTGGCTTGTTGTTGTCCTATTTTAACAACTAAATACATGTTGTGGTGTTCTAGGGCCCTATAATTTGTACAGGAATATTCATTTTTTTCCTCCTTCTGATCTGAATCAAATTGTCAAAGTTATAGCTTCTTGCAAAGATTTAACATCAAGTCTTGAATATATTTTAGAAACCAGTTTGATTATATTGAAATGAAGGGCTTGAACAGGGCTGGTTAGAGTGTCACCTCTTGAGAAACAGCTATTAGGATGATAGGTGGTGAACCAGAACAGTCTCCTGGGGGAACCCTATTTGGATGGAGGTGTTGATCTTTCCTCGTCTTTATCCTCTTGGCCATCATTAGTTCTCGGTTTTGGAGACATTGGAGACTTGGATAGAGAATTCAAATATTTGAGTATTGATTTTAAAAACCACATAAACATCAGACTTCTTTAGTTGCAGCAGAGAGAAAAAACTTTATATTTAAGTGTACTTAGAGGATGGCAACAGATTTACATTCCTGGGATTTTGCACGTCCTTTGAGAAAAAAGTGTGTTTTTTAATTATCGGGAACATTTTCCAAAATATTGGGAAGCTAGTGATAAGCTGATTATGGAGTACAAATGGCAGAACAGACAGACGCAAAAAAAACATACAATTCCTTACATATAATGTACAGTATGACCAAGCAGGTGTTTAGCATCATGCTTTATGGATTATGAGTCTTAAGGAAAATGTTGATTTTCAGACTGGGTGTTTAAGCCAGCAGTTTTTTATAATTATTCCTAGTTTTCCCAATGTAATGCTCTTCATATTTCACCTTACGTGGCCCCAACTTCAGTCAGCTTCATAAAGGACTTTTGCCTTCTCCAGAACGAAGCACTTCCTTTACCTTGATTGATGGAGCAGGGAATGAAAGAAACAACGACAACGATTGTACTGTATGTGTAAACCCTCTTCATTCACAAGTAAATTCACAGGTAAGGCAACTAAATTGTCCTTGTTTCTGGACATATAAAGAAACGGTTACCAATTTTGGGGGAGAAGAAAATATATCAAATGAGAAGTAAAGAAGACAAACCATATACATAATGTATTTGTTGTCTTATCTGTACAGACCACAAACAAGAAGGTAACATAGTGTGAAAACTTAAAAAATGTTTCACAAAGCAGATGACTCAAACTACAATGCTAATTTAAGAATGAGTAATAACAATGAGGACAGCAGCTGCACATCAACCTCACAGACTAATGGCATGTCACTTGCTGCCTTTGTTTGCCCTTCATTTCTAGTAATTGGTATCCAATCCTTTCATTATAGCCATCCCTAGGGAAAATTCAAAGTATTGAAGTAATCTGAAGATCAGCAGCATAGGTGAGATTTGACTGTTTAAATCTATTTAATTTTACATTTACAGCAATTTGCCTTGATATAACTATATCACAAGGGATATTGATTCATAAAGCCTTTGAAATGTTTGCATTATAAATTGTATGAGATAATTGCAAAAAAGTATTTTGTGCAAAGACCAAAGCACAGGGAAAGCAGGAAATGGAGATTGCCTAAATTAATATTGTGTTGATGATGTTGACATGTGATCAGTGTTCCCTGTCTACTATGGGGGCTATACAGTGGAACTATTTTTAGATTACATTCAGCTTTGCTTTTGTGCAAAGTGTCTGAATCCATTTGACCTAGTTGATCACGTACATTTTCTAGTGCAGCTCATGATTTCTCTCTTTCTGAACTGCATGACTCTCCATCCTTTCGTTATTTGTACTGATGCACAAATCCATTTGAAAGCTGCAGTCCCAGTTACAGTCCTTACATTGTATCTTCCTTATCAGCCCTCCATTACACTGATAGTGGTAGAAATCCCTTCACTGTAGCTCAATATAGCAAAACAATGAAATCACTGGCCAGACAGTGTGAAAGAATGAGTGCAGATCGTATAGGCGTTAGGACATCGGTGTGTTTGTGTGCATATACTAGATAGAGAAAAGTCTCTAATGGTCACTACTTGCGGTTGAAAATACAATATTTGACAAAGTGCTACACAGTATAATATATGCATTTTGTGTAAATGCATGGCCTTGTTCACCACACATGGAGAAACCCCAGGCTTAGTTTAGTAAGACTGTTCTCCCCTGCTCCTCTGATGTGCAATTGTCACTTATTGTCCAAGTAATGGCCACATAATGGCCAAGTGTGACTTTATTGATAGTGCTGGGAGGAGATCAGCCACCAAGGCCTCCCAAAAGTCTTACTCAGCGCTGTGATGATGATCAACTTATTAAATTAAATGTGATTGTTCAGCTGCTTTCCCCATGAGATCTTTTTCTTGTTTTTGTTGAAACGCTCACAAAGCACACCACATTGTGCAATATTGTTTAAAATGATTTAATAAGCACTTTGTTTTATGACTGAGTGTTATTATTTTACAACGCTTACGGCAGCCAATGGCTTTGCAGATCAGTCCAATTCTCTCCACACCTCATTTTATTTTACTGCAAGCTGTACACTTTACTGCTCGGCATCGGTGGTGGCTGAAGGCGACAGGAAAAGTTTTGCTCCTTCTTTCCCAGAGAAATAGCAAACAGACTCCAGAGAAGAGTGGAAGAAAAAGCCTGTTCCCACAGTCTAATACTGAACTTGCTTCACTGAAAATGTAAATGTCCCCTCTGTGGGACGAATAAAGGTATTCTGATTCTGATTCTGAAGTGTCTGACTAACACACGGAGGCATGTGGCGCAGTGGATAGAGCCTTGGTGTTGGGATCAGGGGGTCACATGTTCAAACCCCACTGCAGTCAGCATGTCGTTGTGTCCCTGAGACACTTCACCCCAAATTGCTCCTGTGGGGATTGCCCACAGTATTGAGTATGTAAATCGCTTTGGATAAAAGCGTCTAACATGTAATCTAAAGTTGTATTTTACAGTGGGATTTCTGGCTGAGACTGAGGCTTATTTGATGTCTTCTGCCATGATCAGCTCTACATCTGTGTGGGCCATTGGAGTCGGAGTGTGTATGCCTGCTTGTTGGTGTGTGTGCCTGTGATAGAGCACCTCATTGCTGCCGTGATGTATCCTCATTATGCCTACGTCCCATGACCGTCACACCCAGCCTACTGGTCCTTTCCTGGGGGATTGAGGTGTCTGGGCTTCCCCTTCTCTCTGCTCCTCCATCTCCCAACCCCCTGCCCTTCTGACTCACACACTCCCATCCCCCAACTTGCACTCAGTGTGAAGTGCTGAGTCGTCCTGCTGACCTATGACTGGTGCTGACCAATGGCTGTGGTTTGGCGATGTTAACTGAACATGAAGAGCTTACATTTGAGGGTCAAGTGTAATGACCTCAAAAGAAAGATATTGAGAGAACAAACAGGATTGGACCTAAATACTTTTTATAGAGTAATGTCTGATAAGGAAATTGCTTTTAAACCCCTCCTCAAAATCGCAATTGTCCAATCATAGCTTCGTGGCAAAGCCGATTTCTTCGAATGTTAAATGGGTGTAGATGCATTTGATGAAGGATTATAAGTGAAGTGTGCCATGCTGCCTTGGTGATGTCTGGAAAGCATGGAGGTGTCTGTCAGCTTTTGTTGTCTGCCTGATGTCTACTGCCTTTACCATCAGTTTGTTGTCCAATCAGAAGGTAAAGATAGCATTGCAACACTCATTGCAACTGACAGAAACTGATAATTGTCTAGTAATGCCTAGTTGTATGATAATGCTGCTGAACCCTGCTTGACTTGACAAGTGCTGCAGGTGTACAATCGAGGTTGTATTGTTGCAAACCTGCAAAGTACTCAATGCAGTTTTTCTTTGGCTTTTTAACGTTATGTCACATTTAATGTACCTTGGTAAAATGCCTCTCCTGCTTTGTACGCTATGCTATTCAAAAGTGGTATTTTTACACTTTTGATATTGTGGCTACGTTTCTGGCCTAGCACCCATATGGTTGACATTATGCTCACAGGTTAGCTTAAAGGATTTTGCTTTATCCTTTAATTTGTTGGGTAGCCTGTGAATCTGGCCTAATGTTGGCTATAGGTATTTCCCCCTGTGCATTTATTACCTCTGCTTTTGTGGATGTAGGAGCCTGAGCGTGTGTGGGCTTAATTGACAGTAAGTAGCCTATATACGCCTTCCTGTCATAGTTTATTTATTCTATTTTATGAAATGTCCCCATGTCAACGTTGATTGCGTCTCTGTTTATCATTCTCAGCCCTATCCCTGTCTATAGAGATGAGCCACTAGTCACAATGATGACTCTTTACCTGTGACTTGCTAGCTTTAGCCTCAGTCTTATAGCATTTACCTCTAGCTATCAAGTGCATATTTAAGGATTTTTACAAGATATAAAAGACATTCATAAAATCAGCTGGAGACAACATTTTAACCAACTCACAGAGGTAGCATTATCTTACAGCTAATAAAATCCGCTAGCGACAGTTATATTTTTATCTGGCGCTGTTCTTGGCCATCGGCTATAAATTAAATGCTTGCGTTGTCTACCTCTGTCTCAAATCAAAGACCCTTCGTTGTGTAATTTAATAAAAGGTTTGTGGGGCTAATCTGAAAAAGATAAGCATTTTAATAAGTGCCTTAAACAGGAACGCAACAGTGCATGAGTGTGTGTGTGTGTGTGTGTGTGTGTGTGTGTGTGTGTGTGTGTGTGTGTGTGTGTGTGTGTGTGTGTGTGTGTGTGTGTGTACTGTCTGTGTGTTATGGAAAGATAACTTTGGGAGGTAAGGTTACACCATGGGAAAGAGAGCAGGGGAGATGGTGGTACCAGATAGTGAGAGCATCAGAAGAAGAGCTAAGAGCATGTGCTTAGTGCCTTAATGGACGATTTCAAAGAACACTCACACTGTTTGGCTTGGAGCTGACCTCCCCACAACTATAAAACTGTTTTGACAGTCAAGGCACAGGGTCAGCAGTGTGTGTGTGGTGTGGTGGGGGGTGGGTAAACAA
The DNA here is from genome assembly GCF_000735185.1 of Notothenia coriiceps. NCBI lineage: Eukaryota > Metazoa > Chordata > Actinopteri > Perciformes > Nototheniidae > Notothenia > Notothenia coriiceps. The sequence continues at coordinate 129,537 of NW_011335892.1, read as the reverse complement.
GCTTGCCAGGGGTAACAAAAACATGATTCAACAGAAAAACTTTTATCTGTAGGATTAAAGTGTCTGTTCAAACTATTATTCAATGACATGGCTCCAGGATTCAGCCTCACACGGTAGTCCTGATTCATCCCTAGATACACGATTACTTTTCCTGATTATGTGAAATGGTTTGATCACATGTTGTTATAGTTAAATCTTATATAAATAGATTTTTTTACAAGAGCAGAAAGAACCATACACTGCATATTTTATGTATTTTCAGATATTCTGTTGATAATTGGATAGTAAATTGTCTGAGTTTCTTCTGATATTTTATTATTTTAATTTGTGTTCTTTATGAGTGCATATCAATTGTGCAGCTTTTAATTCATAATGAACTGAAGACTAGGTGAAAATAATTGTTATAATTGTGCAACTGAATTTAAAGTAATACAATAATAACTGATTACGTTTCAACTATACCCTTTTCAGGACAACAGGGTTACTTGGGTCTCCTCTGGCGAACAGGAAGTGAGGCGTTTTGTTTCTGGCAGAGGCTGCAGTTGTGAGCTGAATCAATCAAAGCAGAGCTGCTTAGTTAGCATATTTTAACAAGAGAAAGCTGGACTGAAAGCGTAAGAAGAAGAGTGGATTTACAGCCAACACTGGAAAGGCCAGACTCTAACTCAATACCAAAGATGGCAAACAAAATTAAAACAATACAATCTCAGGTTACTATTTCAGTGGACAACATGTCCTTACACATATTTTGTAATGCAAATATCCCTTTATAGCAGTCAGATCAACCTTTAGTTAGTAAATAGACATGGATGAATGGCCAGCTGGTTTAATAAGACAGACAGACTGACGCTAACAAACCTGTGGCGTCTTCAAGTTATGACTCACACGCCAGGAAGCCAGATTAAAAGGGGAGAGGGCATAAGGAAGGAGTCCTGGTTTGGTCAACTGAGGGGGAGGAAAAGAAAGGGAGGAAGAGTGGAAGGGCTTAAGGCGGAGAGACTCCTTGTTTTATGGATATGTGTTTGTAATGTCTGTTCTTTTTTAACTTTGAATAGGAAGCCTGAAATAAGTAAAATATTTAAAAAGATGTAAACGAACACAGAGATGAAGGAGAGCAAGAAACACAGACTGTGGGAATGAGGGCTGAAGAGATCAAGAGAAAGATGGAGGTAAGGAAGGCGGACACAGTTTATGGTGATGCTCTGTTAGTGACGGCTGTCTGCTGGATGAAAACAGGGCCTCTTTAACTCCTCGTGGGTTAATGGAACTTTTATGAGTTTGTCCTGCAATCATGTAACCCCTGGCGTCTCCTTTCCACTCTGTCCTTCTCTCTCATTCCCTCGCTGTCTTTTCTTTTTCCCCTATCGCAGGGCAGATCAGAGGTGAGCCGCTCCTGTGTTTCTGTAAACACTGCTCTCTCTCTGCACTGGGTTTATGGAGACAGGACCAGTTAGGAGGAGGTTTAAGATGGTGGGTGACTCACTGGTCTGGTTTAGTTTACATTAGGTAAAGACTTGTTTAGGCAGTGGTTAGTATAGTCAGGTGGGGAGTATGGACAGCAGCTGTTTAATGGCCTCCCAGTGGTCTTCGCCAGTGTGGGAAATAGTTAGTCCAAAGTTCAAGATAGTGACAATGGGTGATTGCTTAATTAAAAAGTGGCAGCTCATTTGGTTTATTACAACCAGATTTGCAACCCCAGATACCAAGACTTCGACGGCACCCCTCGTCCAAATCCCACAACTAAAAACTCTTCCACAACTTGGATAAAAGCTGTTAGATGTAATGTCTGACAAAGCAAGGTGCATTAAGAGAGGAGGGGGGGTGGGGGTATCTGTTGGTGTGGTGGATTGATGGAGATTGGTGCAGAAAGGCGATGGGAACCCGACTAGGTCTCCCCATCATAAAGCACGGCTGAGGGATGAACGGCAGCAGGCCAGACGCAACTTTTAATGCTCGGCCATGACTCACACTGACTGTCTGTAATGAGTTTTATTCACTTCCATCATTTGAGTGTCGATTGCGATCATGGGGCTATCTAAGAGACATGATTGACGGGATGGAGTCACACGTGTGGGGTGGGAGAGTTGTATAAAGGAGGACAGAAGGGAGCTGGACACTGATGTTGATTTTAATATGTACGTGCAAAAGTGGGCCGCGGTTGTATTAATGATGAAAGACAAGAGTCAGAGCTCCATTTCTAAACTATAAAACTAATCTAACAAGGCTGAATTTGCCTCAAACTTCTTTAAGTCTTTTCTTCCATTTCCATTTAAACTTTGAGACACAAAACATCTTCGCTGCCCTTTTCTTGTTTCCTTAATCCTCAATACCTTCAGGGGATAGCTGCTCCTGAAGCACATGGCCAAAGACAGGCAGTTTAAAGATGATAATCAATATTGATCCCAGTTATAGAGTGAGTGTGGGGCGATGAGAGGGGGAGAGGGGCATATCTGATCCGTCTGGATGTTGATAGGATCAATGAGCTTTAGAGGATCGAGGATGGATGGCTCCTTGTGTAAAGGCTCAGTGGGGGTGACAAGGCCAGAGAGATTACACAACCTGGGCTCCATGTCTCTAACATAATCTCTCTATTTCTACCTTTTTTTCTCCATTTGCCAATAGCCCTTTAATATCCGAACACTATAATGAACATGGGTGTTAAACTACATGCATTAACAGTCTGTGTGCAGGGCCGATGCTGGGGTGACAAACAAGCCTTATATTACTCCCACTCATGGGTATTGATTCGAAGGCAATAAGGTGGTAATCTGCGGGGCAGTTACATTAGGAAGACATGACATACACACAACTTTTTCTTTTTTATAGACCAAGAACGTTATTAATAATTTTAAAGGGTGCACTCGCCAGACTCCGGATACCTCCTTTTGAGACTGTGGAATAATTAAAGTAGGAAGGAACTTGGCACGGTGTAGAAAAGGCACAATTGAAAAGTGTGGAGGCTTCTCAGAATAGCTGAGGCCGACTGTTGGACTCTGGCCGTGGAGGAAGAGACCCCTCCCAATCGCTCATGCTTACTTGTGACAGTAACAGAGCTTTTTTTATTCTAATAAAGCCTGTCCTCGCTATATTTACCTGCTTAGCACAGTCCAGTGCTCTGGGGCCACTGTGACCTGCCTGCCCCTTCCCCTGAGTGTGTGTGTATCGGAGGGAGACATAATGGTGACTTAGCATCTGGACACGTCAACGTTATGTAGATTCAGCGATGTTGATACAGCATCTGAATTGGCAGTGAATGCAAATGTATTTGTGGCCCACTCTTGAGAGATGGAGTGCGAAAGTTCCGTGTGTGTGTGTGTGTGTATGCAGTGCACATCATGAGAGAGAGAGATGAAGATTCAGTTGTGCGGGTGAGAGTGTCGGATTAGAGATGACAGCCAAGACCGAGGAATCCCATCATTCCACGTCCAGGGAGCGCTCCATTCAGCTAGTGACACAGCCCTCTGGGGTGGGACATGAGGAGGGGGGTCACTTACGCCCTGTCAAGGGGTCTTATGACCTGATGGATATGGCGCTACGGGATGCAGGGAACACACTGAATATTGCCTCTCGCATGCACTGTCATCCAAGAGAAGGACTCACTGACATCAGTGCTGCAGGACGGACAGCTCTTATAGCTGTCTAATTTTCTTGTACTGTCTTTTTGCTTTACCTCGTTTGTGTGTTATTGTGAGTTCCAGGACATAGTCAGAACCACACAGATGCTCAGATGAGCACAAACACACTTTGCAGGATCCCACATGACAGTGCTGAGCAGCTCTCCACAGCTATCATTGAACTGAAAAGCCCCAAAATTGCATCTTCTTTTATTAGAATGGCATAATAACTATCCATCAACTCAGCCAGCCAACCGTGTCTCTCCCTCCTGACGCCCACAGCCAATCAGCTGCCTCGATATTTGAGGGCTAATTTGTCACAGTCAGCAGCGTCCCTCCCATTTCTTCGTCTCCCTGAAGTGAGTGTTATTGTCATCCCAAGTCTCTACGGATGGTTTTATCATTCCTGCTTAGTACAGCACTGAGACATGTGACACACACACACACACACACACACACAGACAGACACACTAACACACACACTCATATGCATCTTTCTTTCCACCCACACCAACCACTCTAGAAGCATGCGATGCCTTTTTATAAGCGTTTGATGTTGCTGCTCTTTTCTCTATATATATTCCTTGCACACATACAGACAATGATTGCTGTATGTGTGTGCTGTTTTCCTCCACTCTGCTCTAAACGAACCAATTATGGGTGTTTATGTAGCTTTAATGCGTGTAAGCGTCAGGAGAGAAACATTGCACCGCTCACCACCTAATCAATGAGGCCTTGCATGCTACACCACCCCTTACTTCTCTCCGCTCCCTCAGCCTCTATCACACCATTCCTTCCTCCTCAGTCCCCCTCACTTTCTTCCTCTCTCTCTCCTTTTTGCTCTCATTCCTTCTCTGTTCAATTAGCAAGAGACAAGAGTGAGCTATCAGGTCAATTGGCCATGAAGAGAGCTTTAAACAGAGCAAGATGAGGCCAGATGCAATGTTCAGCTGGTGTATTTAGAGTCTTGACATTTTGGATTAGCATTTTTAATCGTGCTACAGCCCTGCACTTTCTAAAAGGTATTTTGTTAAATCCTATAAACGAATACTTTATGCTGTATTTAGTTTTGTAAGTTATTTGTGATATTCTAGATTTTTTTTACAATAGGATTATAGGGTTGTTTATTAGAGTTGCTTGAAACGATACATGAAAGGACAAAAGAAACTGAACTGATACACTGGATTTTATTGAGGATGATATGACCGATCCTCAGTTTCTTCATCCATGACACAGCAGTGCAGTATATAGATGTACAATTGGATGAAAAAGAAAAAAAGAGCATTGGTATCTAATCAGTGTGCCGTGTCAACAGATATTCTTGATTTTTTTTGTGTGCCTCTCAACTTTAATCTGTATGTTAACTTTCTAGTTTGATGAACCACACAGCATGCTTTTTGTGAACCTAACCCTATGGTTTCTCTCATGGTCATGTTTGTATTTTTTTGCACTCCATGTCTCATTTTTCATTTGAAACCATTATTACCACACACAGCTTATTCCATAGATCCTCATACACCTTTGCAAAGGTTGTAGTAAAACAGAATGCATTATTCCCTACTGACTGCTGAGCCTGGATCAGATTCTGCTCTCTCCCACCCTCTGCTTACATTACAGGTCTGAAACAGCACCAGCCTCCTCTGGAACCGGCCTTACAGCGGTACCTTCTCCCTCTACTGTTGGCAGAGATGAATGTGGCTCAGCGGGAGCAGCACCCCTCTGGGGGTTTAGGGCCCACCCTGTTGTGTCCGATGGGAACGACAGGGCCAGAATCCTGGTACCGACACCCGTGATTATTTACCGGGCCTGGGTCTCTGTGGGAACCAAGCCTTGATGGATTCTGACGGGGCTGATGATCACTCTTCCAATGAGAGTAATTAATATAATGAAAAGCTACTGAGCATGTGCAGTAGTGTGTGATGAATTGAGTGTGTGTGGTGTTGTTACTCACAGGTGACAGAGGGTGTGTGGGGGGTAATGTGGGGAGGAAAGTCCAGCAAGAGAAAGCCAGAGCAGGATAGGTTAGGACAGTATGAATTAATCAAAACTTTGTTGGAGGATGTTAATGTCTTATAAAACAGGCAACACATTGATTCAACCGTATGCACGCCTTTCCATTTCCAGCTTGGAGCAAGTTGCAAATTAAGGAAAAGTGATTGAAAACAAGGTGGCATGAGAAGACAGGGGGCTGATTATATATTATATATATATTATAGTATGTGGTCCTTTCTCCTCCAGATCCTCACTTACGTTGTTTAGTGCAACCTTTAACCAGGTAGTGGGTCCTTGTTTCACAACAACTCACTACACCCCTCTTGATATTCTAATGAGGACTTCATAGTCATAATTAGATGCTGTTATGTGCCTCACTGTCGTTGTGACATGTTGTGTGCTGACCCGCTGTCTGCAATAGAATTATCTTCACTAATGAACCTAAGCGGAGTCAATGACTCAGGATGGGGGAATGTTGTCTTCAAAAGAGGAAGAAAACTTATGTGGGTGTTGTGCTCATGTTCAGACGCTGTGGGTGCGGATACAGCTCGGGCTAAATGGCCCGTCTGCTATTGGTGGGTTAATGTAAAAGATATCAAGGCAACATTATGCCACAGTGAGACAGTGGCTCGTTACGCATCGCCGCGCAAGCTATTATACCTGCTAGTATCCAGCCACTAATTTAGCCACATGCCACTTAACGTGCGTTTGATATGAATCACAGGGTGCTTAGAGGAGCCTCACACCCCCCCCCCCTCACTGAGCTGTGACCCCACCGCTCTTACTTCCTTATAGAGTGAGTCGTTAAACAGCCAAGAGGATCCACCAGCGGTTATACTAGTGAAATAATGAATGCTGTCGCCCCAGGTATTTATCACAGCAGCAACTCTCATTCTCTAAATGGCATGGGGGGAGAAACCAGGAGGGTGATTACCTTCAAAGTCTGAGAACTCACCAGCAGAAAAAGGAACTACATCTAACTTCAAGACTAGCTAAGGTTAAGGTAGGCGTCGTAGGGTAGGGTTGCACGATCTTTTAAAAAGTAATAATGCCAATTATTTCATCTCAGACTGCACTGTTGTCCAATACCACAATACAAACACTAGTGGTGCCTCAAACAGTGAACTCCTGCTGACACATCAGACTGGTATCCTGGAGTGGACACAGTTCAGTGTGGTGTGTCTGGTGTCCCACCACTGGCTGCCTGGCTGAGTGGGTGAGGCCCTCCGGCTCAGACCGGCTGGCTCAGGACTCGGTCCTTCGGTCGCTCGCATCCCCTTCAGACGTCAGTGCAGGCCGGTCTCACCAAGGCTCCTTTACAGGCTGCTTTCATGTGTCCTTTAATGAGGAAACCGCCGGCTCAGCAGCCTGCTATAAAAACACAGGCAAATTAAAACACCCAAATATGAATCAGCTACACTGCCTAATTCGGCAGAGGCGTAGCTCTTCTTTAGCTAGGAAGGCCAGTCTATTGTTTGACTGTCCAAGATGGTGTTGGTAGAAAAAAAGATACATGGATGATATGTCAATAGCTTCTTAATTTAATCCTAGAAATACTACTTTTTATTATCAGATGAGGACAATCTTCAAAGCACTCTGTCGCGGCAAGTGCATACTTCCAAAGGAACAATAACATTAAGTGAGTCACAAGCACCACGACAAAACCCCTGCCACCAACGGCTCGCCACAGTCTGCTACAACTGCGGCTGCCACTTAGACGACAGCAGCTCCATAAAATGTCGCGAAAGAACATCAGCCCTCAGAAAAAGAGAGTAAAATAAAAAAACAAAACCGCATTTGTTTTTTTCCCCTCATTTCATTGTAATGATGGAAATAAGGGCATCATTTTGAGATTAGTGCTGCTATTTCTCCCCGTCTGACGTTAAACACTATATGAGGGCCTGCTGAAGAGCTTTGCAGAAAGAGTGGAACAACAGCCCACTGAAGAGCTGGATATAAGCAGAGGTAAAGAAGACTGACAATTGTGTTTCTTTTCTCTGGGTCACCTAACCTGTTAATTGATCGAGTTCAGTTGGTATACAGAACAAACATAAGTTCACCACTGAAGGGCTTCATGATCTATACATCAAAGTCCTCAAATTGAATGAGGAAAAACTTAGAAAACACAAATAAAACCTTTCAAAAACTGGAGAGATTTCACAGAGAGAGTCAAAGGAGCTCTTACTGGATGAAAGTAATGAGGACATACTGGGTAAAATGTTTTACCTATTCTTCAAATGCTTAGTTCTTTATCAGTAGATGGTTGTATGTTCTCAAAAGTTAGAAAATGAATCTCTAAATATCACAACTAATCGGTAGATTGATAAACATTGTACAGATATTTATGGTCCCTAGAGGATAAATCTTACTGAAGGGGACTGAACGTCCGGCAGTGGCTCAGTCAGTAGGGGCTTGGACTGTGAGCCGTAGGATCGCCGGTTCAAGTCCCCGACCAGACCTAAATATGGAGTGTGGACTGCTACTTGGAGAGGTCCCAGTTCACCTCCTGCCCTGCTGTGGTGCCCTTGAGCAAGGCACTCGGACCCCCCCCCCCCCCCCTACTCCCATTGCTTTGTACAATAGCTGCCCACTGCTCCTAGACTCCTGCTAGGATGGGTTAAATGCAGAGAACGAATTTCACTGTTTGTGCTGTGTGCTCTGCATGTGTGACCATTAAAGAGGGTTTCATCCCTCCGATTCTATTCTAACAACACGTTCTCACTCCCAACCTATCACATATTGACGGACGGTCAGGGCCCCTCCCCGTCACTCTATTACGTACAGGGCACCCCTTGGAAGTCAGTTTTCAACGGGCAGGGCGTCCCATAGACCTTCATAGACCTCCCATAGTGTTGATAATAGACGCCATGAGAACGCTCCCCGGCAAATGCTACCCCGACAGCCGGTTGTTATTGTCAGTATTAATAGTCACACTCGATTTTGCCGATTTTCTTGTTGCCCCAGCTGGTCGACACCTCTTTTAGCAGAAACAAAGGCTACATTAATGTATTAAATTGATGTTAATCCATGTGTGTGGTTGTGGAATTAATGGACGTGCCGTTGTGCGATTGCGCAGCGCAATAATTTACAAACTCTTCAACTACAACCTTAATTATATTCAAAAACACGAAAATACTTTAATGTAAATTTAAATGTGAAGGGATGTGTGTAATGTGGTGATTATTATTCACCCGCGGATCTATGGGTTGGGGTATTGTTGCGCACGGACCTTATAGTTAACCGGACTTCCTGTTGATGTGAAATCCGAAAACATTTAAAAAAAGAAAATACTTTATTCCGAGTTTACTTGCTTTTCTCTATGAAGGTCATCACATAACGGCATTGTAATACACGGTTCGGCTGCATTAAATATTACATATCTGCCGTAGTCCGCTATTTATAGAGCCCTGATGAGAGGACTTCTAGACAAACAGGAATAACTGCCGCCGAAACTGAATATGTGACGTGGATCATAAATATATCAGCAATCAAACAAAATCTTCAATTTCTCTTCACACAATACGTCTCCTTGCAGTATCAATACTAATCGGCTGACTTTTATATTTGATCCAATCGGTATATTGGTATATGTACACCATAACGGTGCACAGCTGATAGAAAGGGACACCTGGTGGTTAAAGCATGCTATTGAAATGTATTATTTTTATTATTAGATATTAATAGGAGACAAAGACAGACAAACTAATAAGGCTTTATTTAAACATTAAAGAATACTTTAGGTTAAGATCTTATTTTGAATAAGAAAAAAGCTTTGGGGGTATACATATTAAGCCTGACAAAGTACTAATATATTGCTTTCCTGCAATGTTAACTACTGTAAGTTTAAGCACTTATTTTAACTGATATTATACTCTTATAAGATGTATGTAGATAGTATAAGAAATGTGCAGAATATGACAGTTTAATGGTGGAGGTATCCGACACACTATGATAGGATATGTCTGTTAATGGCACTGTTGAGGAACCGCGACCCAGGTTTTTCATCTCCGGACCTTGTCAGGTATTGAACAATCCAATACATATAACAACACAGAATTATTAAAATATAAAACACATGCTGATTTGTGTGATTATACTAAATGATTTACAAATAACACCACTGTTATTTACAACTGTTACAAACCTTAGGACTCATAAAGTATTCTTATCTTCGGTCGACTCCACTGCGAGCGTTTTGATTTATAATTACTAAAAGCACTTGTATACTAATAAAGGATCTGTTGTGATCGATACTCAGTTGGGTATGCACTTGAAATCTGTAGCTCTATGAACCTGATGTACTTATATGATTCTGTTTTCTAAGTGGATCGTTTTGGTCGTATTGTATCGTATTGTACGCTTTGTATAAAAGCGGTCAGCTAAATGCAATGATAATCATATGAAGATGGATGATGGCTAAGCCATATTTGCCTCTGAACTCCTGACCCCCCCCCTTGATAAGTGCAGTTTCAGGATTATCAATTAACAAAGGAGGGGTCACAGACATAAGACCAGCTGTTAAATAAAGCTCTTCTGACCTTAGCTGTCTGTGGTATATATTAATGCTGATCCCATTATGAGCACAAGCCAATTTTCACCCATTTACTTAATTATATGTTTTTAATTTGAGTGATTTCCTATCCCTAACCTCCAGGGATGTACACAGTTTATACCGAAAAACGTCTTTAAAACTACACATTCCCGAGTAAGACGTGCCATTAGAGCATGTTGCAAAAAACACATAGCCAGCATGTGTATTGTTCTGGGACGGGTTGTGGGAGGGGGACGCTTTTTGGTGGACGTTCGAAATCAGTTCCAGATTTTGGACATCTGCCGTGGTTCCATCCAATTTCAA